>NC_135985.1:300000-429672 GCF_053455715.1 Rhinoraja longicauda
TATCACTCTATGACCATAGGATTCTAAGATCAAACTGTTTGACGACTCGGGTCAACAGTGTTTCACGGACAGTGGATCACGGAGTATCTGGCTCTGCTCTGCTGCAGACAGGTGGGATTAGACGTGGTTTACTGGAGGTAAATGGCATGACGGTCTACTGTGGGATGTGACAGTGTCAAGCAGATTGGTCAAAGGTAGACGATGGGGATTGGTGAGATGGCAAGATCTGAGGCTGGGTGGCCTTGCCGTGGAGATCAGGTCTTCATGACCAGAAGGAACAAGCAGCGTGATCATGGTTAAGGTCTTGTTTCGAGGCAGAGTGGACGGTGTGATGTCCAGCCATTGGCCGTAGCAGTGCAGCGTCCACTCTTACCAGGTCAAAGTTACCACAATGAGATGGCTGCAGAAGGCAACCAGCCCCACGCCAATCACCAGCAGCAAAATACTTCAAAACTTCAATATATTTTGGGCACCAAAATATTTTTGCAGAACCACATTGCAATATTAAATGGAAAAGTGCACTTCCTTACTTTAATTCAGTTTGACAATAGACAATAGGTGCAGGAGGAGGCCATTCAGCCCTTCGAGCCAGCACCGCCATTCAATGTGGTCATGGCTGATCATTCACAGTCAGTACCCCGTTCCTGCCCTTTCCCCATACCCCCTGACTCCGCTGTCATCAAGAGCTCTAACTAACTCTCTCTTGAAAGCATCCAGAGAATTGGCCTCCACTGCCTTCTGAGGCAGAGAATTCCACAGATTTACCACTCTCTGAGTGAAAAGTTTTTTATAAAAGCCATTTGAACTTTTTAACATAGAACATAGAACAGGACAATGTTTGTGCCGAACATGATGCTAAATTAAACTGATCTCATCGGCCTGTACATGATCCATATCCCTCCATTCCTTGCATATCCACATGCCTATCTAAAAGCCTCTTAAACACCACTATGGTATCTGCCTCCACCACCAACCACCCTGGCAGTGCGTTCCAGCACCCACCACCCTCTGTGTACAAAACCTGCCTCACCCACCTGCATTAAACCTTCCCCTCTCACCGTATAGCTGTGCCCTCTAATGTTGGACATCTCCACCCTGGGGAAAAGGCTCGGACTGTCTACCCCATCTATGCCTCTCATCATTTTACATACAGTTAGTAAACTATTTTCAGTCAGCAAACAAAATGTAAATAGGACCCTAACAGCAGGTGCCACCTTACCGGGGTGATCTGGCCGCACACACCAATCGGCTCGTGTCTTGTAAACATGACGAAGTCTCCATCTGCCCAAATAAAGGACAACAATGACAGGCAATCGAAACGTCAATAAAACGTAATAAAAGTAACAGCATGATCATTGTTACAACAATCCTCCAGAATATGATGTTGCACATTCTTCTAATGCTGTGGCATTTTAAACACCTGAGGACATTGGAATCAACACAGGGGCATCATTTACACGCCTGTCATTAAGTGTCAGGCAGTAAACATTGAGCTGAGAAATATGTAGGCACCACGCCAGACGTGAAGGCGTTGTGAAGCTGGATGATTAATGAATGTGTAATGGAGCAACTCTGCACGTCACCGCATGTCCGTGTCACTCATCACTGCGTGTCCCAGTCCGTGTCACACGTCATTCCTAGTCCGTGTCACACAGCACTGTGTGTCCATGTCACATGTCACTGTGTCTGTGTCACACGTCACTGTGTCTGTGTCACACGTCATTATGTGTCCATGTCACACATCATTCCTAGTCCGTGTCACACGTCATTGCGTATGTGTCACACATCATTGCGTGTCCTAGTCACACATCACGGCTTGTCCGTGTCACACGTCATTGCGTGTCCGTGTCACCCATCATTGAATGTCCATGTCACCTGTTACTGTGTGTCTGTGTCTGTGTCACACGTCATTGCGTATCCGTGTCACATGTCATTGCATGTTTGTGTCACACGTCACTGCGTGTCCGTGACACATGTCACTGCGTGTCCATGTCACACGTCATTGCGTGTCTGTCACACATCATTGCGTGTCCGTGTCACACGTCACTGCGTGTCCTAGTCCTAACAACCTTCGCAGCAATGATGGTGGAACAGCAATGACAGGAGTTTTGGGGAATAATTCGGAAGATGCAGGATCTTTTCATCCCAAAGAGGAAAAAAGATTCTTGGGGGTGAATGAGGCGACCTTGGCTAACAAAGGTAATCAACGACAGTATTAACCTAGAAGATTAGTGGGAAGCTAGAGGATTGGGAAGCTTTTAAAAACTAACAGAGGCAACCAAAAAGACAATAAGGGGAGAAAAGAAGAATGATGAAAGTAAGCTGGTCAATAATATATAAAGAGGACACCAAGAGTTTATTGGGATATATAAAGAGTAAAGGACCACTGGAAACGATGCTGAAGAGGTAGTAATGGGGAATGTGGAAATGGCAGATGAATTGAACACGATTTTATTGTCAGTCTTCATATTGGAAGACACCAGCAACGTGCTGGAAATTCTACGTGCTGGGGTGTTAGTGGAGAGGCTCTTACCAGGGAGAAGGTGCTTGGGAGGTTTACAGGGCTGAAGGTGGATAAGTCACCTGGATGGATGGACTGCACCCCAGGATTCTGAAGGAGGTGGCTTGAGATTGTGGAGGCATTAGTAGTGATCTTTCAGGAGTCACTAGAGTCAGGAGTGGTCGCAGAGGACTAGAAAATTGTAAACGTAACTCTGCTGTTGGAGAAGGGACCAAGGTAAAAGAGGGGAAACTATAGGCCAGTCACCCTGACCGCAGATTTTAGAGTCCATTATCAAGGATTCAGAGCAGTTAGTAGCTCATGAGAAAAAAGGCCAAAGTCAGCATGGTTTTGTGAAGGGGAGATCTTGCCTGACAAATCTGTTGGAATTCTTTGAGGAATGGGCAAAGATAGACATAGAAGAGTCAGTGGATCATTGCTTAGATACAGTCGGTGTGATGATCGCAGAACCAGCAGAAAGATCTCATAAGTGACTGAGGCAGTCCAGGGAATAATATTGAAGGCTCTGGTTGGTTAGTACGGGCGAGTTGCCAGATTTACTTGTGTAAACAGTAGAATTCCATGATGATGTGAGACTCACCCACTGGTATACTCTTCCCATGGATTTTATCTGCCCAGCCGGCATAGTAGCGGAGTGTCCTGATGCACCCTTCCAAGTCGATGGCAAATGATTGCAGGAATGGTTTGCCTGTGTCCAATGTTTCAAGCGTCTGACAAGTTCAAATAAGAGTGGATTTAGAATAGATCAGTTAGCCCTGAAAATAGGCCCAATTAACCTGTACATACAAGGAACTGCAAATGCTGGTTTACAAAATAAAAAGGCACAAAGTGCTGGAGTAACTCAGCAGGTCATGCAGCATCTCTGAAGAACATGGATAGGTGACATTTCACAGAGTGCTGGAGTAACTCAGCGGGTCAGGCAGCATCTCTGGAGAGCATGGATAGGTGACGTTTCACAGAGTGCTGGAGTAACTCAGCGGGTCAGGCAGCATCTGTGGAGAACATGGATAGGTGACGTTTCACAGAGTGCTGGGGTAACTCAGCGGATCAGGCAGCATCTTTGGAGAACATGGATAGGTGATGTTTCGGGTCAGAACCTTTCAAGGGTGTCCTCCAGAGTTGCTGCCTGACCCACTGAGTTGCTTCATCACTCTGTGGCATCCCATAGGTGGTTCGACTTTCTCTTGTTGGAGTTGGTCACCATCGGCCAATTTCGTAATACAATTCCTACTTTGCCAATTTTTATCTTAACTTAGAAGATTGTCCGATCTTGCTGCAAGTGGCCACACAGTGATGCATTATTGGAACAGAACTGAGTAAAGTCATGGAGTCATATGGAGGAGGAATAGATTGGGTAAATGCCCAGAGTCTTTGGCCCAGAGGTGGGGGATCCAGAATGAGAGGACAGGGGTTTAGGGTGAGGGAGGAAAGATTTAATAGTAACTCGAGGGTTAACGTTTTTTACACAAATGTTGGTGGGTGTATGGAAGGAGCAGCTGGAGGAGGTAATTGAGGCAGGTACATGGATAGGACAGGTTTAGAGGGATATGGGCCAAACGCAGGCAGGTGGGACTAGTGTAGATGGGGCATGTTGGCTGGTGTGGGCAAGTGGGACTAGTGTAGATGGGGCATGTTGGCTGGTGTGGGCAGGTGGGACTAGTGTAGATGGGGCATGTTAGTCGGTGTGGGCAGGTTGGGTGTGGTAATAGAATCATTACTTCTAGACTTCAAAACACTGCTCACAAAATGCTCTTGTTTTGAGTTACTGCTCAATATGTAGGTTAATTGGCTGGGTAAATGTAAAAATGTAAAAAATGTAAAAATTGTCCCTAGTGGGTGTAGGATAATGTTAATGTATGGGGATCGCTGGGCGGCACGGACTTGGTGGGCCGAAAAGGCCTGTTTCCGGCTGTATATAGATGATATGATATGATGATTACATCTGATGCTTATCGTGTTAACTGGTTTTATCCTCCAAGATCAAATAGGAAAATGGGTTTCTTTATCAAACATCCATAAATCTTTCATCTTTGTTGAACAGACTGTGATCCAGTTCCCAGTATCTTCTGCATTAATGGTTGTCACCACCACAATCTGCACATCGACTATTGTCCTTTCCTCTTTCTCAGGCTTGCCCTGATTCAGACTGAAAGAGCCCATGTGCACAATTGATGATATCCTACACCCTTGGGAAACTGCAGCCAAGGTATCTGTGACGTGGCTGCATGCCAAGATGCTCATTGCAGGGTCGAGCAGAGCTTCAGTGGAGCCATTACCACATTAAACAAAACTTCACTCTTGTCAAGCCATCCATGACCGCTTGAAGCAACTCTGACACATAAACAGTCGGTCTCTGTGCATTCTGGCAGCCCTGGGGTTGAGCAATCTCACTGCTCCCACCCTACCCTGCCCAGTCTGAGATATCCCACTCACTGCTCCCACCCTACCCTGCCCAGTCTGAGATATCCCACTCACTGCTCCCACCCTACCCTGCCCAGTCTGAGATATCCCCTCAGTGCTCCTGCCCTACCCTGCCCAGTCTGAGATATCCCACTCACTGCTCCAGCCCTTCTTGCCCATGTCACTGACAGAGGCAGGATGGTCATTAATGTTATCTAAGGTACGTGGACCTGCGTGATTGGACAATATAGCAGCCCTCATGTTGGTAATAGTGGAACCAAGAAGTTTTGTGATACATAAACCCAAAAGGCCCCTCATGCTTCAGAAACAACAAGAGAAAGGAAAAATGCACCTCCACTGTGTCCAGAGTAATCTCCCAGTGTCCAGAGTAATCTCCCAGTGTCCAGAGTAATCTCCCAGTGTGGTCAATGTCAGCCAAACACGGTCGAATGATCAACAGTGGAGAAGGGCTTGCACTTACGTATGGCCTTTCAGAACGTGCTAACGTGATTTACACCGATCAGCCAAAACATTATGACCACTGACAGGCGAAGTGAATAACATTAGTTATCTTACTACAATGGCACCTGTCAAGGGGTGGGATATATTAGGCAGCAAGTGAACAGTCAGTTCTTGAAGTTGATGTGTTGTATGCAGGAGAAATGGGCAGGAGTAAAGACCTGAGCGACTTTGACAAGGGCCAAATTGTTATGGCCAGACGACTGGGTCAGAGCATCTCTCAAACGGCAAGGCTTGTGGGGTGCTCCCGGTCAGCAGTGGTGAGTACCGACCGACAGTGGCCCGAGGAGGGACAAACCACAAACCGGCGACAGACAGGGTGTTGGGCGCCCAAGGCTCATCGATGCGCGAGGGCAACGAAGGCTATCCCATCTGGTCCGAACCGACTGTGGGAAGACGACAAGGCAGTGGAGGGAGTATGATGATCTGGGCAATGTTCTGCTGGGAAACCCTGGGTCCGGCCATTCATGTGGATGTCCATGTGACACGTGTCACCTACCTAAACATCATTGCAGACCAGGTACAACCCTTCATGGCAATGGTATTCCCTGATGGCAGTGGCCTCTTTCAGCAGGATAATGCGCCCTGCCACACTGCACACATTGTTCGGGGATGGTTTGAGTAACATGATGAAGTGTTCATGGTGTTGCCCTGGCCTCCAAATTCTCCAGATCTCAATCCGATTGAGCATCTGTGGGATGTGCTGAACCGACAAGTCCGACCCACGGCGGCTCCACCTCGCAACTAACAGGACTTGAAGGATCTGCTGCTGATGTTGTGGTGCCAGATACCACAGGACACCTTCAGGGGTCTTGTAGAGTCCAAGCCTCGGCGGGTTGGCTCTGTTTTGGCAGCACATGGAGGACCAACAGCATATTAGGCAGGTGGTCATAATGTTTTGGCTGATTGGTGTATAGTCAGCAGATTGTTTAAGAGCTGCCACCATTGTTTCAACATCCAGCAGCCAACCTCTAGACTACAACGTGGAACTAACAACACAGACGCTGTTGGAATCGGGAAGCACAGTCTGAGGGGATGGTGGAGGCAGAGACTCACAACGTTTAACCACCATCGAGATGACCATTTGATTAACACAAAGAATCAGATCAAGTCCTGGCAAATGGCTTTGGCGTAGATGGGTGGAAACACAGAACTGCAGTTGCAGAAGTTTGAAGAACGGTCCTGACCCGAAACGTCACCCATTGTTTTTCTCCAGAGATGTTGCCTGACCCACTTGATGTGGAGGGTACTTGATTGTTAGTTTGGAAGTGGTGTGCCAATGGGCCTGTTTCTGAATGGTGTGGCTCTATCCCTCTAATGTTATAATGACTCGGTTGTTTTGGTAATGTTGGTGGTGAAATAAGCACAATCCAGGTGTCGAAGTGACAATCCCTTGCACTCAGTCACAGACAGAGGTTCTAAAGCCGTACAACTTACACGTATAGAAGCTCTTGATTGGTCACAGGTATCAACTATAAGGAGAGGTTGGAATAACTTGGATTGTTTGCGCTGGAGGCTGAGGGAAGTCCTGGTAGAGGGCCACAAAATGGTGAGAGGTGTAGATAGGGTAGATAGTCAGAACCTTTTCCCCAGGGTGACAACGTCAAAGACTAGAGGGAAGTTCAAGTTCAAGTTCAAAAACACTTTATCTGTCCCTGTGGGGCAATTTACAAAGGTAAATAGCTTGAAAGTGAAAGGGCCAGGTTTATTCTCACAGAGGGGCATGTATATTCTCACAGAGGGTGGTGGGTTCCTGGAGCTTGCTGCCAGGGGTGGTGGTGGGGACTTTAATACACTTTTAGGTAAACACATAGATATGTGGGGAATGGAGGGAATGGATCATGTGCAAGCAGAGGAGATTAGTTTAACATAGCATCGTGTTGAGCACAGATGTGGGCCGAAGGGTCTGTTCCCATGCTGTAAGGGTCTATGGTGTCAATGGGCTGCCTTGGTGGCAGTGAGAGTGACAATGGGGAAAGCCACTGACAAACTAAATATTTGCAATCAGAGTTGGGATTGTGCTTTATTCATGTTAACATGAAAAGAACAAAGTTTGCAGACGATGTCTGTGCCAGGTGCATTTGAACGTGACTCAAAGCTATTTATTTGCTATTGAATTACTCTGTGCTATTCTTCTGATATACAAAGTATTTGTAATGTTGTATCATTTTTCTCTTTTTCAGTAATAGAATCATCAGCAAAACCAAGGGTTTATCTGCTGCTCAATGCCTCATTGTCTACCATCCCTTTAATTTATAAAGCCCTTTGTTTCATGGAAACATATCTCAGTAACAATCTGCCTTCATTTAGTGAAAATTAATTTAACTTTTCATCTTGTGCTGTGATGTGGGATAATCGTATTATTCTATTAACTCTAATATTCGGTACGTTGTGCCGTCTGATGCCAGCACTCGGGAAGAAATGTGAGGTCCTAACGCTTGCAATGGATGACGGGATGGTCTCTCGTGAGAAGCAGTGAGAGGCAGTCACCACGCAATGTGCTGAATCAGCAACACAAATCCAGCAGGATCACGTTCAACCCTAGTATGTAGAAACAATGTACTGCAGATGCTGGTTTATACCAAAGACAGACACAACGTGCTGGAGTAACTCAGCGGGTCAGGCAGCATTTGTGGAGAACATGGATAGGTGACGTTTCACAGAGTGCTGGAGTTACTCAGCGGGTCAGGCAACGTCTGTGGAGAACATGGATTGTTGAGGTTTCACAGAGTGCTGGAGTAACTCAGCGGGTCAGGCAACATCTGTGGAGAACATGGATTGTTGAGGTTTCACAGAGTGCTGGAGTAACTCAGCGGGTCAGGCAGCATCTCGGAAGGAAAAGGATAGGGGACATTTTGGGCTGAAGAAGGGTCCTGACTCGAAACTGATTAAAACCCAACCCTGATTCTATCCATGTTCTCCGGAGATACTGCCTGGCCCGCTGAGTTACTCCAGCACTCTGTCCTTCTATCGTATTAATCAGCATCACCAGCTCCATGATTCTACAAAATGTTTAGGAGGGTGTTGTTACTATAATTAAAGGAAGTTCAGCTCCCTTGGTGCACCCATATGGTTTCCTGGAGAGAGCTGGCTCTCCCACTGGGTGCCTCTGCTCTGCACCAGCTGGCTCTCCCACTGGGTGCCTCTGCACCATTATGGCAGAGGAAGAGTGGGAGTGGGGAGCTGGTGGTCTGACCAGCGTGGTGGTCTCTCCCAATGTGGGAGAGAGCAGCCCTGACCACCACTGTCTCCAGCCCCATTTACCTCTGCTTGACAGCTCTGTGTGGGAACATTAACCTCAACATAAATCACTGGCAGGTTTTGGCCAATAAAGTTTCCATTAGAACAAAAAGTATAGGATAGTGTGAATGTGTCATTGTTGGTCGGCATGGAACCGATGGGCCCGTTCCCCTGCAGTACCTCTGTCCTCATGCAGTACCTCTGTCCTCTCTAACTGAAAGTCCAGCACCAACTTCTCAAATGTTAAATGTAGGGGACTCAATAAGTGAACTGAGAGTCAATCTTACAGAGTATTCTTCATTTGAAGATGAACTGTATCATTCAACTATGTCTAAAGTTACTCACTTCATCGTTACCAGTTGTTACCAACAATATCTCACACTTTTGTCTGGTGTGTTATGGGCATTGCTATAACCATAGAACCTTCTCTACAACTTTTATATGTAATACATGTTTAAGGTGAAGGGGAGAGATTTAAAAGGAACCTGAAGGGTAACTTTTTCACACAAAGAGTGTTGGGGGTATGGAATGAGCTGCCAGAGGAGGTAGTTGAGGCAGGGATATCCCAAGAATTGTTGAGGAGGTAGTTGAGGCAGGGACTATTTAAGAAACAGTTAGACGGGTATATGGATAGGACAGGTTTAGAGGGATATGGGAAAAAAGCAGGCAGCTGGGACTAGTGTAGCTGGGACATGTTGACCAGTGTGGGCAAGTTGGGCCGAAGGGCCTGTTTTCATGCTGTGTGACTCTATGACGGTCTATAATTTAAATTTACATAAAATTGGGTGTTTTAAAAAGTGAAATTTGAGTTTTGTAAATGCAGCGAATAATGAAACCGCCCAGGTGACAAAGAAGGAAGTGAGGACTTCACGCGGTCAGTCACTGAGCAGACGGCTCGTATAGTCACATGATCTTGACTCACAGCTAGAATGTTCCGGTCCCGCTCCAGGAGGTCGGCCCATCGACTCAGGAGTCTCCCCCGGGTAGACGTGTCCATCTGCCTCCAGGGAGCATCCTGATGGAACGCTGCTCGGGCTGCCTGAACCGCCTTGTCCACATCAGCCTGCAAACAAAAGGCAGACACACGGTGAAGGTGGGGCACTCACGGTGAAGGTGGACCACTCACGGTGAAGGTGGGGCACTTGCGGTGAAGGTGGGGCACTCGCGGTGAAGGTGGACCACTCGCGGTGAAGGTGGGGCACTCGCCGTGAAGGTGGACCACTCGCGGTGAAGGTGGGGCACTCGCGGTGAAGGTGGGGCACTCAAGGTGAAGGTGGGGCACTCAAGGTGAAGGTGGGGCACTCACGGTGAAGGTGGACCACTCACGGTGAAGGTGGACCACTCACGGTGAAGGTGGACCACTCACGGTGAAGGTGGACCACTCACGGTGAAGGTGGACCACTCACGGTGAAGGTGGACCACTCACGGTGAAGGTGGACCACTCACGGTGAAGGTGGGGCACCCACGGTGAAGGTGGGGCACTCATGGTGAAGGTGGACCACTCACGGTGAAGGTGGGGCACTCGCGGTGAAGGTGGGGCACTCGCGGTGAAGGTGGACCACTCGCGGTGAAGGTGGACCACTCGCGGTGAAGGTGGGGCACTCACGGTGAAGGAAACAGGCCCTTCAGCCCACTAGTTCATGTCAACTATCAATCTCCATTCACACTAATTCTACGTTATCCCACTTTCACTTCATCAATTCATTCTGGCACTTCATCAATTCATCCTGGCACTTCATCAATTCATTCTCGCACTTCATCAATTCATCCTGGCACTTCATCAATTCATCCTGGCAGCAATTGGTTGATTCATTGAAGAATCCATCAATGGAAACAGGCCTAAGACAGACGCAAAAAGCTGGGGTAACTCAGTGGGACAGGCAGCATCGCTGGGGAGAAAGAATGGATGATGTTTCGGGTCGAGACCCTTCTTCAGACAGGCCCTTCAGCCCACTAGCGCATGTCAACCATCAATCTCCATTCACACTAATTCTACTTTATCCCACTTTCACTTCCACTCCCAACACACAAGGGACAACTTACAGAACACAATTAACCTACAAACCTGCACATCTTTGGGATGTGGGAGGATACTGGGGCACCCAGAGGAAACCCTCGTGGTCACAGGGAGAATGTACAAACACCACACAGACATCACCCGTAGTCAGGATCAAACCCATGTCTCTGGCGCAGTGAGGCAGCAGCTCTACCCGCTGCGACACCCCAATGTAGCACTCGCTTTGAATTTGAGGTTTAGTGTAATGACTGTGCAGAACCATTTCCAATGGAGGCAACACTGGTGGACAAGGACAGGCAGGTCAGACGTTCCATTGTGCCAACACTATCCCATGAAAATACCTTTGCAATGATGCAAAGAATAATAAAAACAGAAACTTATTAAACATTTAGAGAGTCAGGCAGCATCAGTGGAGAGAGAAACAGAGTTAATGTTTCAGATTTTTGATTTTCCACCTCGCAGAGTTGACTGGGTCTTCCTGTCCTAATGGTGGTGAGATGGGGCTGCATTAACACACTCTTGTGAAGCAGCACCCAGACATTGACATAATTAGTGTCAGTGAGGAGACAATAACTAGTTACAAAGTCTAGCAGTGTGAAGGGTTAACTTGTGCCACCTGATCCTCACCTCCAGTTACCTCCACCTCAGTCTTAGTATTCCGTAATCTCCAGTTGGCATTGCCCTCAGCCTCTGTCCCCCTCCCCTCCCCTCCCCCCCTTCCTCCCCCCCCCTTCCCCCCTCCCCTTCCCCCCCTCCCCTTCCCCCCCTCCCCCCTCACCTCCTCTCCCCCTCTTTCAATTGTCAAGATCAATAAACATGCCAGATCTTCGAAATTAATCTTATCAAAGCTCTTCATGCGTTAACCACAAGCTTAAAAGATTAATTCCTTCACACCAGTTATACATATCTCAGAGGTGACTAATACTGCCACTGGTCACACATAAATTCAGGACCACTGCCCCTGAAACCTGATTGGGAAACAAACTCACTGTTGTTACCTTGGAACTGTCTGCTGTAAGTTTGAGACAAAGAATTACATTTGAAACCAAGCACTGGGTGAGATTACATGAAGGGGCTCTGACAGGACTGCTGGCATTGGGATGTTTTGTAAGTCATGCTCACAGTGGAGAACTTCCCATTGGCACACATTTGATTCCCTTGGCATTTTCTTTTGTACTTTACAAGTTACTTTCTGCACTGACAAACTAGCAAATCTCGGAGTTCTTGGATAAAGACGTTATTAAGTTAATATTCCATTGAACCCCATTAGTCCTCTACAGGCCGTCCCTGGGTTTCTGTTCCTGAGAACTCTGTACGCTAACTCTTTACAAACGTCAACGAGTACAGAAGTGATTTGATGCAATTTTGGTTATCTCCAAAGCACACCAAGTGCTTGAGTAACTCAGCGGGTCAGGCAGCATCTCTGGAGAACATGGATAGGTGATGTTTTGGGTCGAGATCCTTCAGATGTGCCTACTTTGGTTATCCCAATCCTACACTGTATGGTGCACTACACAGTGATATCAATTGTCCCTGGCTACCATTCTTTAATGCATTATAAAGTAGTTGTTATTGATATTAATGTAATAGATTTGCATGTCACATAATGGGTGATCGCAGGTCAGTGCGGACTCGGTGGGCCGAAGGGCCTATTTCCATGCTGTATCTCTAAACTAAACTAATCTTTACAAGCCCATCCAACCCACAAAACCAAGTTTCGCAAAAATCAAATTAAATAGAATTTGGAACTGGAAACCAGGATCAGAATAAACTTGCCCCATATTATTGAACAGAAACCATTCATTAGATGATATATATCTGCCCATATCACATGTGTACAGTTCCCACCATTCTTTCATTTTATTGAATATCAATGTTCGCCCTAACACGCCCATAATTAAACTAATGGAACATATACTGTATCCAGTTGTTAATGAATACTAGTTTGTATTTCTATATCTGACATCTTTCTATTGAAACATTCTTTAAACATTTGAGAGCATTAGTGTGTTGTGGATTTGCACGTCGGATTCACTGTAAGCTGGGGCTCTGTGAATAAGTGGAGGTGCCTCTGTCCAATCCGCTACCTCACTGACAGTAACCCGCTGATGAATCTCAGAAGGAAATTTGCTCCTAGTTACATTTTGGTGTAAAACTGGCAAAAATTATCTTCATAAAATGTCCCACAAAGTACGTAGCTCTAGGCCTGTTAGATTCAGGGGCCCTCGGTCCCAGCAACTATTTGCAAGCTGGATCGTGGTGACACCATTTAATTACACAAATCATAAATCACCTTATACTATAAGAATCATCCAAAAATGAATGGAATTCTGGCCAGTAATCTGCACGAGTTGTCAGTGTTAGTGCCAGCGGTAATTAAATCCGTCAAATTAATAAAATACCACATTGAAAACTAGATACATCTGCTTGATCTGGTGGAAAACATGTTTCATAGCTGTGGCCTGGGATTTGTAGTTGCTCTACACAGATACGATATTGTATGTCATAAAATCCACCTTCAGAAAATATCTGCTTTGTCTCTTCATAAATACCATGACTAATTAAAGTATAAATAGCAGCGTGCTGGTTGGTAAAGAGATTGAGTTTTGTTGGTGTTTACCTTGGCTCCATGCCAGACCATAAACACAGGTGTGGACACAATGGCCTTTAGTTACCACGCTCCCCATAGCTGGCCTGCTCAGATGGTTACATATCTCACTGTACATAACAAGGTGTTGCAGTACTGTAATCACGTCAGCGCGTTAGGGCAAGTATGTGGGAAAAGCACAGAGATTTTCCTCCAGGCTAAATAATTGTCCCAGGAATGGAAATACGTCAGAGCAAAATGTCAGAACCAATTTTAGTCATCAAATTCTAATCCTTTTGCTATGAATACTCTTAAAATTTAAACTAGGCTTTAATTATTATTGAGAGGACTATTTCATCAAGTCGTGGGTGGCACCGTGATGTAGCAGTAGAGTTGCTGCCTCACAGCACCAGAGACCTGGGTTCGATCCTGACCTTGGGAGCTATCTACAGTTTGTACGTTCTCCCCGTGACTGCATGGGTTTGGTCTGGGTGTTCCAGTTTCTCACATATCCCAAAGACGTGTGGATTTCCAGGTGACGTAGTCTGTAAATTGCCTTTAGTGTGTCGGGGGTAGATGCAAAATGTGGTCAGCGTAGATGGGTTGATGGTCGATGTGGACTCAGTGGGCTGAAGGGCCTGTTTCATACGGTACCTCTAAATTAAACCAAATTAAACCCTTTAAGAAATACTTAACCCACTGCAAGAAAATGGAGAATCACATCAGAATTAGTCATTCCAGTTAAGGATCGTGGTGGCTTGACCAGCCACCAAACTTCACTCCAACCACATGCATAAGTCCCGATCGACACGGCAATCACAAGGTGGCGTTTCAAGTCCTAGTGCCTTTAACCAGCACACAACCATCAGCATTAGTTGCATTTCTCCTCCATTGTCATTGAGGATCCAATAAACTTTTAATAATAAATCATAGAAAGATTAATAAAAATAAAAGATTTAATGATAAATATAAAACTTCAATTAAAAAATCTCTGAGGAGAATAAAGAATTGGCACGTCAGAAGAATGTGGAGAGGTAGGAATTGCTGAGCCATGGGGAGTGGTGGTTTGGGTTTGGGACAGCACCTGGTTGGCAGCGGTTGTGAGAAGCAACAGGTAGTTTGGGGAGGGTGTAAGAAGGAACTGCAGGTGCTGGTTTAAACCGAAGATAGACACAAAGTGCTGGAGTAACTCAACGGGACAGGCAGCATCTCTGGAGTGAAGGAATGGGTGACATTTCGGGTCGAGTCTGAAGAAGGGTCTCAACCCAAAATGTCACCCAATCTTTCTCTCCAGAGATGCTGCCTGACCCGCTGAGTTACTCCAGCACTCTGTGAAGCGTCACCTATCCATGTTCACCACAGATGCTGCCTGACCCGCTGAGTTACTCCAGCTTTTTGTGTCTATCTTTGGTTTTGGAAATACCCTGGTTCATAGTTGCATCTTTTCAATGTCTGGGGATGTGAACTCGTCTCATTGTGATGCTCAGTGTCGGACAGGGGGTGGGAGTGCACTCGGTCTGAGTGATAGTTAGAGGCTTAGTGAAAGGTAACGAGATCCTGAAATGGGATAACCCACTTGTCCGTGAATCCCCATTGCCTTGACCATGCAGATCCCTAACCCTGAATGTGAAACAGCAGTTACATTGTGTTCTCAGATCCAGGTAGCAGGTCAGACAGATACGTTGGCCAAGGAGGCACCCGGGACAATTGCCTTCACTAGAGGCAAGGTACGCAAGAGCAGGGAGATTGTGCGAGCACTAAGTGAAGCACTGACCAGGCCCCTGGAGTACCATGTTCAGTTCTGGTCAGCATCGAGCTGGTCAACCCCCTGGGGTACCATGTTCAGTTCTGGTCAGCATAGAGCTGGTCAGCCCCCTGGGGTACCATGTTCAGTTCTGGTCAGCATAGAGCTGGTCAGCCCCCTGGGGTACCATGTTCAGTTCTGGTCAGCATAGAGCTGGTCAGCCCCCTGGGGTACCATGTTCAGTTCTGGTCAGCATTGTGCAGGAAGGTTGCGTTAGCACGCAGGCAGAGAGGAAATTACTGAGGTTTATTCACAAAATGCTGGAGTAACTCAGCAGGTCAGGCAGCATCTCGGGAGAGAAGGAATGGGTGACGTTTCGGGTCGAGACCCTTCTTCAGACTGAAGAACCAGCATCTGCAGTTATTTTCTTAAATTACTGAGGTTGTTCCCAGGGTTGAAGGGGGATTGGCCAGACTGTGCTTGCTTTAGGATCAGAAGCGAATGGGGGAGATTCAACTGTGATGTGTAAACCTATGGAAGACCTTTACAGAGTGAACTGACAGGACCTGCTTCCTTCCGTAGAGAGGTCAATAACCAGATCAGTCTGAAGAAGGGTCTCGACCCGAAACGTCACCCATTCCTTCTCTCCTGAGATGCTGCCTGTCCTGCTGAGTTACTCCAGCATTTTGTGTCTAGCCTTGTTGTACGATGCTACCTATATGTATGTGTGTGTGTGTATATATATTTTTTTCTGTTTATTATTGTGTTTACAGTGTACAATGTTTGGGAGACATAACAATGAAACTATTGACTCTTGATCATCCATTAACTGAAGCAGTTTTACTCCAATACATTAACTGCTGCAAAAATCAAAACAGCAGTTTCAACATTGCTTCTTATCAATGGACAAAAATAACATTTTATTTGTTTCGATGCTTTTATAAAAGTTACTGGATGATTTGTAAGGAATAATGATGTCAGAGAGAGCATGCAGCTGTTGAATGCGTGTGATCATGGTACAAGGACCAAGCCCATTTCTGTAAATGTTACAACTTCAAAGCCCCAGCAAAATGGAAAAGTGCCTAAAATTGAATGTATTTCCAATATAATATCCTGTCTTCAAAAGAACATAATTGAGAAGCAGAAAGATCTGCATTCCTAAAACTCCGGACTGCTGAATAATTCTGTTGTAGGATGGAACTGCAGATGCTGGTTTAAACCAAAGATAGACACGAAATGCTGGAGTGGGAGCATCTCTGGAGAGAAGGAATGCGTGATGTTTTGGGATGAATAATTCTGCTCTACTTACACGAGCCGAACAATGTCCTGTATAAGCTGTATGTGTTTAACACACGCAATAGAGAGAATACTGACACATGGCCAAACCAAAGCCCCACAAACCCAAGGTGTGACACAACCTGGGCCAACAGCTCACTTCATGGGAAATATAAAATATAATTACATACATTAAGTACCTGGTATTTCTAACTCACCTCAAACCTATCAGGTACTAAATACCTGGGCCACAAGGCAACCTAGCCAGCAGGCCGCTAGCCAAAGGCAGGGATCTCAGCCGGTAGTTTTGATCTCCACACACTGCTCAGGTCTCATTGCTTTCAACCCCCTTACTAATTTGTCGATCTTCTGCGAGGTTTCGGGTCGAGACCTTTCTGCTGTGGTGGGTCAGGGAGATAGCACACCAAATTCTCATGGGCAGTAAATGTCTTTTTGCCAACAAACCTCAAATCTTATAAACATTTTTGAAATTGAGGTTATTAATTGAACAGAGAAATGAGCATTCATGCTGGTGGTCATGATGCACAATGGCCTTTCCATTACAGACCAGATGTTTACTGAGGCTTGTAGTGCACGACTCCATGCTGGAAGTAGAGTGCTTGCAATCTGGGGTTAGTAATGCAATCTCAAACACTGCTCAGATCTATACTCTGTCTCAATCCTGCACTCATTTCCTGATCTGACAACCTTTTGTCTCCTTTTCACCTCTAGCCTTTGCCACCTACACCACCCATCTGCCAGTCAAATCCCCCTCACCTGTATTCACCTATCACTTGCCAAGCTTTGTCCCATCCCCACCTCATTCCCCCCCCCCCTTCCTAGTTTAATCAGTCTGAAGAAGGGTCCAACTCAAAATGTTGCCTGGCCCGTTCAGATGTTGCTTTGACCCACTGAGTTCCTCCAGCACTGTGTGTTTCTCTCGGGATTCCAGCATCTGCGGTCTCTCGTGTCTCAATAATGAAGTCATTTTTGCTCATTTAGCTGGAGAATCACTGTGCAGTAAAGACTCCCCTTGGTGGTATTTTTGCAGTTTAATGCTGAACCTGTTACAATAAACTATCACAACTATATTCAGCAAAGCAGAGGAGTGAGACAGAAATCACTGCTTATCGTAAAAGATAAACATGTGTAACCACGTGTTCATATTCAATGTGGTTTTGCTAAAAATAGCCACCTGTGCAAAGTGTTGCACATTCACAACAGGACAAACCAGTTTTTAAAAAAGTAAATCAACAATATTTTCCACGTAATATTTTTACAATCAGAGCCTAAACATGCTCTTCCTTACATCGGTAACTTGCCTAAAATCGACAAGTCCAGCTTTCAACAGTCTGTGATACCAAGAGTCTGAGGTTGAGATTGGTTCTGGTTACACCTGCTTCATAGGTCACGACATTTACAGGTATTACAGGTAAAGGAGGGTCTCTGCCAGAGGTTGGCCCAGCAACAACAAGGCAGGTCCTTCACATTCCTCAGCACATCCAAGCAAGGCACTGCTCCTCCCACAATCAGCCATTCAAAGCCCTCTTTGTCCTGCAGCCACGTTCAGTGTGTGCCATCGACATGAGTCACCAATATCGTGTCGAGACATCACAACCTGACCACGTGGCAGATTAATACTTCCCTCCAAGTCACACCTCACCTTGTCCTTCCATCGTCAGTGCTAGGTGAAAGCCTAGAGCTCCCAACACAACAACTTCACCAGAAGGACTGTCCAGGTCTAAAGCTACTCCTTCCAAACCTCCTGAAAACATTGGGCATCAGCAATCAATAGACAATATGTGCAGGAGTAGGCCATTCGGCCCTTCGAGCCAGCACCGTCATTCACCGTGATCATGGCCGATTGTCCACAATCACTCTGAGCTCACCAGCAACAAGCACATCCCATGAAGGAAGAAGTAACAATGTCTGGAGCTTTTTATCTTGAGGAACAGAGTACACAATAAAACAGTGCAGGCCACTCGGCCCTTCCAGCCTAGCCCACTATTTACATTGTCACAGTTGAACCAAGCTGGCCTTTTTTGTGCCATTTACATGGAAACATAGAAAATAGGTGCAGGAAGAAGCCATTTGGCCCTTTGAGCCAGCACCGCCAGTTCTGTAACTTAATTCCTCAATATTTCAAATAACATAAATTAGAAAATATATTTTCTGCGTGAAAATAATGGTTATTTTGGAAAAACAGCAGACGCACAAATGGAAGCAAGGTTGTCTGAGGCCCATCGGATGCAAGGACCATAGATGAAGGTGTGGGGATGGGTTTGGTGCTGCCTGCACCACGAGAGGTTGTTTCAGATTCATGTTGTGAAACAGAACGAAAGTGAATGGGTGTCTCGTGCAAGAGGACAATGAGAATGACAAATACATTCAGAGTGAGTGGTTCAGCTTGGAGAAGGTTAGAGACAATGACTGACACAGATCAGCTGTGTTGGGAAACTTCAATGGACAGGTGCCTGGAATATTCCTGGAATATGCAAAACTCACCAATATGTAAACAAAACAACACAAAGCAAAAATGTGCGTTTCCTCCATCCTGGTTCACAATCTAATCCTTAACAGCAAAGCTAACATTGTCCAATCTTGGAAGAAATATTACCTTGTCACCTTCCTCAACGTCAGTGATCCTCTCTCCCGTTGCTGGGTTGAAGGTCGCAAATGTCTTCCCACTCACAGAGTCGTGCCATTCATTATTAATGAAAATCTGTTGGGAAGACAAGGTGCTGTTTGGTGAGACAGTACTGGCAGTAATGCTGCAAACATTTACAGATACAGAGTGCTGGAGTAACTCAGCGGGTCAGGCAGCATCTGTGGAGAACATGGATAGGTGACGTTTCACAGAGTGCTGGAGTAACTCAGCGGGTCAGGCAGCATCTCTGGAGGACAGGGACAGACAACGTTTCAGGTCAGTGCCTTTCTTCAGATTTCAGACTGAGTCTGAAGAAGGATCCCAACCCAAAATTTATCTCTCCATTTCCTACACAGATGTTGCACGACCTGTTGACGTTGTGTTTTGCTGAAGATTCCAGTATCTGGAGTTCCTTGTGTCTCCAATTATCAATGCATGGTGAGGAGCTTTAGATAGGCTCAAAGTGCTGGAGTATCTTAGTGAGTCAGGCAGAATCTCTGGAGACAATCTGGTGATGTTTCGGGTCGGGACCCTTCTTCAGACTGGCATGTCTTACCCTTGTTTATGGTTTGGCTCAAAGGGCTGAAAGTGCAAACTCATTGTATTGCTGGAAAATTGGTCAGAATGTCAATGGGCAATAGACACAAAATGCTGGAGTAACTCAGCGGGTCAGGCAGCATCTGTGGAGAACATGGATAGGTGACGTTTCACAGAGTGCTGGAGTAACTCAGCGGGTCAGGCAGCATCTGTGGAGAACATGGATAGGTGACGTTTCAAAGAGTGCTGGAGTAACTCAGCGGGACAGGCAGCACCTCTGGATCAAAGGAATGGGTGACATTTCAGCTTGAAACCCTTCTTTAGACTCTTCAAGAGACAAGAGGCTTCATACACAATTAAGGAATGTAGACAGGTTAAATGATTGAGTAAGAAATTGGTAAAAGGAGTGTAATGAAGGACAATGTGAGTGCATCCACTTTAGAAGTAAGAAGGAGAAAATAAATTAAATGGGTGAGAATTCACAAGTTGTATCACGACTACCTGTAATTCTGGCATAACCCTCTCTCGGATGCTGAGGGAAGAGTTAGTGTGTGGCGTCAGTCACACTGGAATCGGAGATGTCATCAGAAGTAAATCTGACCTTCAAGGACAGGCTGTAAATTGTCTAATCAACAAGTAACAATTTGCAGGTGAAATGGGCCCTTTCACGTAACAGTGTTCATGAACAAATGGCAAAGCCTAGTGCTCCACATCAAACCTAACATCTGAAGAAGGGGCCTGACCTGAAACGTCACCTATCCATGTTCTCCACAGATGCTGCCTGACCCGCTGAGTTACTCCAGCACTCCGTGTCTATCGGTTTAACAAACACTGTTTCAGTGGTGAGGATAAACAGGGGTCCCTGGTTCAGGCAAGGCAACGCTGTACTGTCAGACACCCGATTAATCCCAAAGTAAAGGCGAACAAACATTATACATTCAAAATCACCAGGGGTGCTCAAAACTATAAATATATATACTCCAGCCCCATGTAACCAAATGCATATCCACGGATGTTAAATTATTATATTAAATCCATGGCAAATTCTGCAGCATCCTTGCTATTACCTGTTTGTACCTATCGCTGCAAAGCAATGAGGTGCAGATGGACTGAATTTCAAGAAAAGGCTTGTGGGTATTCCAAAGAATTGTTACAACTGCTGTGTGCCAGCCCACTGCTCAATAAACAGGGTGCATGTGTCACTTTGTAAAGCATGACCAGGTGGTGTTGGTGCTGTGTTGGCCCATTGAATGGACAATAGTTCTTACATTGTAGTCAGGGCCTCACGTGGCTCCCTTCAAGTTCACGGGTGGGGTTTGACCTTGAAAGCACCTGATGCACGACAGCTGGGAAACAAATGCAACCAGTTGTCACCTGGCCAGCCATAGGTGAAAGGTCCAGAACTGACAATGGATCAATTGGATACTCTGACCGTGGACACAAGCAAATGAGAGAGTGGAGGTTGCACACTCCTGGCCCGGTGGTCTCCAGCGTATTTGAAAGATGTTGTTCAATCGTGTTGAATCTACTGAGGGGGGGCATTAACCAGAAATGGAGGAGTGTCGGGATGCCTGGTGCTCGTGAGCTGGAGGACATCACTGTCACAGCCATTCCAAGGAGGTCATTGAAAACAAGGATGCCAGGATCCAGAGTCCATGTCGGGCATTGTTGGAACACACCTGGGTGTGTAAAGTCCCCAGTGCCTTTGTTCACTTGCACCTGCTGGACTATTGTTCAGAAGGACCCTGGTAATTAATCCACAGTGCCATTCTTGGAAGAAACAGTAGAATTAACCCCCCACAACCCCCTGATCCTACTTAATAGCTGCTCTCCCTTTGTCCAAACACACTGCGTATTTAACCTTGCAAACATTCTGATCAAAGACATTTAGCTGTTTAACTCTTTCAGTGCCATTGCTGCGACACAACCCACATTGCCATTCTCCAAACATGCTGGGTCTTTACTAAAACAACGTTGGGGGCCCAACCATAGCTCTTCAATAGACAAATACACCAAGATAACACTTTCATCACGGAATCTATCTTTGTTGTTGCCAACTATTTGTAATCTTGTAAATGTTTATTTATTTCAATGCATCTGTGTATAATTCAACATCTCAATAACTGTTTTAGCTTCAGCCTGTACACTTTGATGAGCCTTTTGAAGGAGAAAGCCAAAACTGGGAGCCAATAACTATGGAAGTTAGTTAATCCAGATATCCAGTGACAAGTTTTCAGATGAAGAATGCTGCTTAACAGAGTGCTTTGACCTTGATAGAAGATACTCATGATGATCATTAGATGTTGAGATGAAGAGAACGTTCTAAAGACAATAGGCTCCATGATCATTGGGCTATGGAATGAAGTTCCCTGGAGCTCTGTCCTCTCTGATTTGTAGCTCATCTGACCCCCATGTTCCCCAGCACTGTGGTTTTCTTTCCTTTGATCAGTTGAAGGCTCGCTGGTTATGCATTGTTGATAAATGTCTGGTGTCGTGGGAAATCACTAAATGCCCCCTGGGTGAAACCTCAGATCAGGCTATAACATCACGTTTGTGACAGAGAGCATGTATGATCTGACTTTAACCTGGATGTTTTTAGCAATTTTACCCTTTGCAATCTGTGTTCCCTTTTTTGTGTTTCATAAGGAATACACATCACTGGCAGAGATATTCAGATTATGGACAGATATCATTTCAATAACCTTTCACACTTCTGTTCCCTTGCACTAGTAAGGGCTAATTGTCTCTGTATGTTCTCATGTGGGATTATCTCCTCCATTTCCCTAAACGCAAGTTTCTGGCTCTGACCTTCTGGAAGAACATCTACCTTGTCCCACTGTTACCCAGGTCATGTTTCACTGGACCTAGCAATGAACATTTCTAGTTAATTATTACAGTTTGCATCCAACGATGCTTCCTGACTTAGATCGCTCAGACGTTCCCAATTCCTCTTCCAATTTCACATCAGTTATTTTTGTTTCTCTTTTGTTTCACTAACTGCTTTATTTTTACTCTGCATTAGCTTCTCTTGCCATTTCCTGGAGAATCTACCTTCTTTTTCTTCCTCATTTCTTCGTTCCATTGTCCACTTTGTTATCAGCAACTGAATCGTCCTACCACAACCAGAGAGCAGTGCTGAACTACTAACTATCTCACTGGTGACCCTCGGACTATCCTTGATCGGACTTTGCTGGCTTTGCTTTGCACTGAACATTATTCCATTATCATGTATCTATGCACTGTAAATGGATTGGTTGCTAGCATGGACCCAGTGGACCTCAGGGCATATTTGCCCGCCTGCTCCTCTGAAACATCGGCTTGGTCTCCATTGATGGGCAATCTTTCCCAGGTCACAACCATCCATGTAAGCAAAGGTTTAATTCCAGTTTTTGTCATTTCCTGAACCCAGGCTAATGGTCAAATCACCCCAGTTTAGTGTGTACACCCTCAAGTATTCACGTGGGAATCAGCCCTTCCCTCGACAACCCTCCCCACGGCAAAACTCCCCATCAATGACTTGCCCAACAAACTACAACTCACAAATACCTGGAACCTGCAGCTGGAATGCAGTGAAACAAGAGAGTCTTGTCTGGTTGAATTTATGAGGAATAAGAAAGGATATAAAGTACAAACCTGTAAATAATTTGGTGGAAAATAAGTAACATGAGACAATATAGATTAAATAACACAGTTCCACAGATATCTCACTGTTATTTACTGGAGAGAGAATACCCTGAGGACCTGATAAAAATGTGGGTTTCTAAAGATTGAAGTAAAGATCTTATCCACTGCGGGGAATGTGGATGTTTGGAAAGAATTTCTGCAGAGACGTTATCGTGATTGTGCATCTTGCAGCAAGAGGGTGAGGACATCATGGCACGTGAGGACAGCCAACAACGAGCAGATGGTGGGAAACAGAAACAGAAACATCGCTCTTGTTTTCATCTCCTGTCCCGAGCTTGTCACATCGGTGGACAATGAAGAAAACATTTTAAGGAGAAGTCATGATATTGATCAGTAAGATGGCGGAGCAATGACAGATTGAATTTAACTGACGTGTGAGATGATGCGTTTTGGGATGTGGTGAGGGTAGGACATCAGAGACCTCGGGAGCTTTGAGGAGCAAGACTTCAGTGTGCCAGTCCAAGGATCAATGAGAGTCAATGTACAGGTAGGTGAGATAGTGTGGAGGCTACCAGATATTTGCCTTTATTAGCCCGAGGCACATAGATTTAAAGAGTGGGAAGTTCTTGGTACAACTATAGAAGACATTCTTCAGCCCACAACTGGAGTTGTGTGTAGAGTTGTGGTCACTGCACCACAGGAGGGTGGGACTACACAGAGAGGGTGCGGAGGAGATTCACCAACATGTGGCCTGGATGGAACATCTTCATTAAGAGGAGAGACTGGATTTGTTTTCCTTGGAGTGGAAAGGGGACTAGATAGAGTGAAACAAAACTATCAGAGGGTTAGATGATTAACATCGTTTCCCCATACCAGAGGTGTCTAAAACCAGAGGGTATATCGGTTAGGGGTGAGGAGTAAGAGGTTTGGAGGAATCTGTCCTCACCACAGAATGGTGGAAGTGTGGGACACACTGCCTGAGGTGAAGAAGGCAGATACTCTCACTACAGTTACTAAGCATCAGGACGAGTGTTGGAATCACCAAAGGCATCACGACATAGAGCCTGCCTGGTCACTGGGACTAATCTAGTCAGGTGCTTGAAGGGCAGCAGGGACGTGGGCTGAAGGGCCTGCTGTTGAGCTGTATCACAGGGAGAAATATTTGTGGGAAAATTTAAAGAGTTGGAATAAGAAAGGGTAAGAAATGGAAAGAATCAGAACACAAACCCACAATGATTGGAATTATATCGATGGGAGAAAGTGCTTTACTCTCTGCTCACTTGTATTTTCCGCACTGTATGTAAATTAACCGTTAAGTGGTGGTGTTAGTTCTGACCAAAGGGCAGACAGACCCCACGAGTTATTCATTAATATCTTTACCAAACTCATCGTTTTTGGACTGAAAATGCCTCTGTCCATCGAACAAACACAGGCAACACTGAGCCATGTACAACCCAGGCACCATCTGTCCTTCCAGGCTTCTAACAGCACCATTACCTGAGGGGGCAGGCATGTCTGGGCTAAAATGCAGAAGACATCTTAATAATTATTGAATTCAAATAAAGTGACAGAGAAAGGCGATCGATGATAAACTAACCCAGCATTAGAAAACTAACGTTTCTTCATTCTCTGCTGCATAAGACAAGATCAGAGACTCAACATTCAAAGAGAAATAGCATTTGTTTCCTGTCATTTGCCTTGTGTCTGGTTTCAGAATTAATGAATAAGTAACTGAAGTTTCACAATCTGCAGAAAAAAGTCTACACCGGTCTAATCAATGGAATACGCCATCTGATGTGAACATTTTGGCAATATTTATTGGGAACTGGATCTAGATTCAGTGATCCAGATGTTTAGTTTAGTTTAACTTTTGTTTCATGTTATCCAGTCAGCGGAAAGACAATACATGATGTCAGATGAAGGCAAGAGAACTGGATCTTTAGTAGTCATGTCCTCTTTGCCAGACCAATGCAAAATCCCTTCCACCCACCAGGGTTTATCGTGCATACTTTGCTGCCGAGAGGACATGTCCCCAGTTGCTGCTGAGCCTGACTGACTCTGCAACATTACACACTCTTCACTTCAGAACTTCAGCTCCCCTACTGAACCTAAACTCTTGCAGAACAGCTCTGAAATGGAAATGGCATTTTCTTTAATGAACATAACTCAGTCCTTGGAGATTATTTTTGACCTCCCTACCACCCAGGTTACCTAAAGGGACACTATAGGTCCCCACTAAACATACACCAGGTCTGAGTGAACTTCACTCCCTGTTCAGAATCCCAATTCCTCCTCACGTTTAGTCTCCACATTGCCTTTTGGACAATTCAGTGCCAGACCTGGATGCAACACCACACCTGATCCAAGTTGTTGTGATGAAATTCCATGAAAGGAATGGAAAAAATGTTAAAATAAGGGCTCCTCTTGGGGCTAAAATATTTCAAATGTAAAAGGGATACATAAACACAGAAATATTTATACCTACACAAAAACAAATATAACGATGGAGCCATCTGTGCCTTCAATTGTGTGTCAATGTTCTTACATCTTCACAGCCACAACGTTGACCCAGAGACAGGCACATTGCAATAACAGTCACGCCTTGCCCTTATCCCATGTCTGACTGCAATCGAATGTCCTGAAGTATTTCAGAAAGACAAAATATGTGGGCACGGAGGTAAGGTGAGGGTTGGGACAAGGCGATGACTGAAGCCGCAAAGAGCTGTTTAAAACGCCTTCGAAAGCATTGATGGGAAGTGACAAGAGGAAAGAAACATTCAGTAATCTTTGCAATTATTCCACTGAGAAAAGGACTCCAGTTATCTGCCTATAATGACAGCAATAATGCTGAGCATTGTATCACCCCAAACAGCATGCTGCTTGTTAAAGAATTGTGTCACACACACTCTCACTTTCACTCTCACTCTCACTCACGCACACACGCACTCACACTCACACTCACTCACACACGCACTCACACAAACACTCACTCTCACACACACACACTCTCACTCACGCACTCTCAGTCTCACTCACGCATACTCACTCACACACTCACACACTCACTCACTCTCACGCTCTCACTCTCTGGACGTGCCCACACCAGTGTGCCTACTCTTGCACCCGGCATACAATCAAACTGTCCAAGGTATCACAAAAAGCTGGAGTAACTCAGCAGGTCAGGCAGCATCTGGGACAGAGGGAATGGGTGACGTTTCGGGTCGAGACCCTTCTACAGACTTCTGACTGAAGAAGGGTCTCGACCAGAAATGTCACCCATTCCTTCTCTCCAGAGATGCTGCCTGACCCGGAGTTACTCCAGCTTTTTGTGATGCTTTCGATTTGTACCAGCATCTGCAGTTATTTTACACAGGCACAATTTGGATCTGGATGAGAATCCATCCGAATCACATCTCAGCTGTTCCAGCTCCACTCCCTCCCAGAGGAGGCTCAGGATTAGGGGTCACTCGCTGCCCCTCTGTTGCTGTGGGTCCAGGGCTGACTGACCAGGGAGAACCGTACCCCCTCCGCCCCTGGTGCACTAAATACCTGGGGGGGGGGGGATACCTGGGTGGGGGGGGGGGGCAAGGAAAAGTACCTGTGGGGGAAGATAATACCATGGGGTTTAAGGAAATACCGCGTGGGGAGGGGGCTGTAATACCTGTGGGGGGGGCAGGTGATACACGTGAGGGGGGGGGCAGGTGATACCCGTGGGGGTGGGGGAGGAGGGGGGGCAGGTGATACCCGTGGGGGTGGGGGAGGAGGGGGGGCAGGTGATACCCGTGGGGGTGGGGGAGGAGGGGGGGCAGGTGATACCCGTGGGGGGGGGCAAGTGATACCCGTGGGGGGGGGGGAGGGGGGCAGGTGATACCCGTGGGGGGTGGGGGCAAGTGATATCCGTGGGGGGTGGGAGGGCAGGTGATACCCGTGGGGGGGGGAGGGGTGCAGGTGATACCCGTGGGGGGGGGGAGGGGGGGGCAGGTGATACCCGTGGGGGGGGGGGGGCAGGTGATACCCGTGGGGGGGGGGGGGGGGAGGGGGGGAGCAGGTGATACCCGTGGGGGGGGAGGGGGGCAGGTGATACCCGTGGGGGGGGGGGAGGGGGGGGCAGGTGATACCCGTGGGGGAGGGGGGGAGGGGAGGGAGGGCCTCTCGCACTGGGCTTGGACACATCCTCCAGTCTCCTGTCTTCTACAGCAACGCTGGTTGGTGAGAGGTTCGGCGTTAAGTGGAGACACAGGAAACGGCATCTTGAGCAAATCAGTTTGCGTGAATCTGCAGCACATCTGTCCACATGTGTGGCGGCTGCCGCCCTCGCAGCGTGTAGCTCACACAGATGTTCCTGATGTGTTCAGATCAAACATAATACTGCTCACACTAGAGGCTAAATCTGTCCATCCCCTCAATAGACAATAGGTGCAGGAGGAGGCCATTCGGCCCTTCGAGCCTGTACGCACCACCATTCAATGTGATCATGGCTGATCATTCTCAATCAGTACCCCCGTTCCTGCCTTCTCCCCATACCCCCTGACTCCGCTATCCTTAAGAGCTCTATCCAGCTCTCTCTTGAATGCATTCAGAGAACTATCCTTAAGAGCTCTATCCAGCTCTCTCTTGAATGCATTCAGAGAATTGGCCTCCACTGCCTTCTGAGGCAGAGAATTCCACGGATTCACCACTCTCTGACTGAAAAAGTTTTTCCTCATCTCCGTTCTAAATGGCCTACCCCTTATTCTTAAACTGTGGCCCCTTGTTCTGGACTCCTCCAACATTGAGAACATGTTTCCTGCCTCTAACGTGTCCAACCCCTTAATAATCTTATACGTTTCAATCAGATCCCCTCTTATCCTTCTAAATTCCAGCGTATACAAGCCTAGTCGCTCCAGCCTTTCAACATATGCTGCCCGACCCACTGAGTTCCCCAGCACACACTATGTGTCTCTGGGGACCGGTGTGGGACACACGGTAATCGTGTTACTGCGACTCGCTGCTGCGTTATGTTGCCCACATTGCCAGCTCAGTGTGAGGTTGTCACGGGTCGGTGTCGCCGCCTCCCTCGCCCTCACCTGCAGCTGTGCACCTGCCCACATCTGCCTCAGGTGTAGTTCTCACTGAACCGCTGTCCCTGTCCCTGTACTGTTCCGTGTAACAGTGAGTCCGTCCTCATTGTCGTGCGCTCCCACGGAATCCAGATTACACTGGACCGGCCCCAGTGTGTCCACACTAACCCAGCGCTGGACCCAGTGTGTTCACACTCACCCCCAGTGTGTTCACACCCACCCCCAGCACTGGACCCAGTGTGTTCACACCCACCCCCAGCACTGGCCCCAGTGTGTTCACACCCACCCCCAGCACTGGCCCCAGTGTGTTCACACCTACCCCCAGCACTGGCCCCAGTGTGTTCACACCCACCCCCAGCACTGGACCCAGTGTGTTCACACCCACCCCCAGCACTGGCCCCAGTGTGTTCACACACCCACCCCCAGCACTGGACCCAGTGTGTTCACACCCACCCCCAGCACTGGCCCCAGTGTGTTCACACACCCCCAGTGTGTTCACACTCACCCCCAGCACTGGCCCCAGTGTGTCCACACTCACCCCCAGCACTGGCCCCAGTGTGTTCACACCCACCCCCAGCACTGGACCCAGTGTGTTCACACCCACCCCCAGCACTGGCCCCCAGTGTGTCCACACTCACCCCCCAGCACTGGCCCCAGTGTGTTCACACTCACCCCCAGTGTGTCCACACTCACCCCCAGTGTGTCCACACTCACCCCCAGCACTGGCCCCAGTGTGTTCACACTCACCCCCAGTGTGTCCACACTCACCCCCAGTGTGTTCACACTCACCCCCAGTGTGTTCACACTCACCCCCAGCACTGGCCCCAGTGTGTTCACACTCACCCCCAGCACTGGCCCCAGTGTGTTCACACTAACCCAGCGCAGGGCCGGCACTGGCCGGGTCAGGGGAGGCTGTGGTTAGTGAGGCCGGCGCTGTGATCCACCGCTCTCCGGCTGCCAACACTGTCGGTCCCGCTTCACATCCCAGCCACGGACACTCCCCCCCCCCCCCCCCCCCAAAGTCCCCGCTCAGCCGCCGCCTCTCGTCTCAAACCCACTTTCACCAGTTTTACTGCAAGAAAATAACTGCAGATGCCGGTACAAATGGAAGGTATTTATTCACAGAGTGCTGGAGTAACTCAGCGGGTCAGGCAGCATCTCTGGAGAGAAGGAATGGGTGACGTTTCGGGTCGAGACCCTTCTTCACCCCCAACCCTGTTCACCCCCCCCCCTCACCCCCACCCCCACCCCCACTGTGACCCGTGTTCAGTGACTCCGGCCCCTTCCACCGTTCCCTGAGCTGCCGCGACACGGACTGAATCCGGAGCTGATTAGAGTCACAGAGTGATAGTGTGGAACAGGCCCTTCGGCCCAACTTGCCCACCCCGGCCCACATGTCCCAGCTACACCAGTCCCACCTGCCCGCGCTTGGTCCACATCCCCTCAACCTGTCCTGTCAATGTTCCTGTGTAACTGCTGCGATAGTCCCCGCCTCGACTACCTCCCCCGGCAGCTCGTTCCCTTCACCCCCCCCCCACTGTGTGGAAAACTACCCCTCACATTCCTATTAAATCTTTCCCCTTTCACCCCAAACCCGTGTCCTCTGGTCCTTGACCCCCTGCTCTGGGCAACGGGCTCTGGGCAACGGGCTCTGGGCAACGGGCTCTGGGCAACGGGCTCTGGGCAACGGGCTCTGGGCAACGGGCTCTGGGCAACGGGCTCTGGGCAACGGGCCTCTGGGCAACGGGCTCTGGGCAACGGGCTCTGGGCAACGGGCTCTGGGCAACGGGCTCTGGGCAACGGGCTCTCAGGGCAACGGGCTCTGGGCAACGGGCTCTGGGCAACGGGCTCTGGGCAACGGGCTCTGGGCAACGGGCTCTGGGCATCTACCTGATCTATTCTCCATCGTTATACACCTCTGTGCCAAGCGCGAATCCTGACCGCACACCAGCCAACCTGTCCAATCCCCACCCCCCCCACCCCCCCCCCCACCCCGGTCCGTTACCTCCCGGTCGTTCACCCCGCACCCACCCACCCTGACCACACGCCGCCCAACTTGTCCCACCCGTTCACGGTGGAGACTGGGCTGAACATAGAGACGGTCCATCGCTAACCATCCCACCCACCCTCTCACCCACCCACCCCCACTCCCCATCCCCACCCCCCACCCCCCACCCACCCCCCACCCATCCCCCACCCATCCCCCACCCATCCCCACCCACCCCCCACCCATCCCCACCCACCCCCCACCCATCCCCACCCACCCCCCACCCACCCCCCACCCATCCCCACCCACCCCCCACCCATCCCCACCCACCCCCCACCCATCCCCACCCACCCCCCACCCATCCCCACCCTCTCACCGCACCTTGGTGTACTTGACACGCAGGTTTTTCGCGGGTCTCGGTGGCGGTGCCGGGGCCGCTCGGCCCATCTCCTCGCTGCCCATCTCCCCGTTGTCCGTCACGCCGTTCTCCGCCATGACCGGTTGCTCCGTCTGACGGATCGGGATCGGGATCTCCGCAGGTTTGCGGGCTTTAAGCGCCGGGCTGCAGACACCCATTGGTCGCTCCCACCTCAGGCAGCCGGTCCCGCCTGTTTTAAAGCGACACTGCCTGGTACACTCGCCTTCGCTCATTCATTCATTCATTCGCCCACTCACCCCCACCCACCCACTCACCCCACTCACCCACTCACCCCCACCCACTCACCCCCACCCACTCACCCCCACCCACTCACTCACCCACCCACTCACCCACCCACTCACCCACCCACTCAGCCCCACCCACTCAGCCCCACCACCCACTCACCCCCACCCACCCACCCACCCACTCACCCCCACCCACCCACCCACCACTCACCCCCACCCACCCACTCACCCCCACCCACCCACTCACCCACCCACTCACCCCCACCCACTCACCCCCACCCACTCACCCCACCCACTCACCCCCACCCACTCACTCACCCACCCCACTCACCCACCCACTCACCCACCCACTCAGCCCCACCCACCCACCCACCCACTCACCCCCACCCACCCACCCACCCACTCACCCCCACCCACCCACTCACCCCCACCCACCCACCCACTCACCCACCCACTCACCCCCACCCACCCACTCACCCCCACACCCACCCACCCACTCACCCCCCACACCCACCCACCCACCCACTCACCCCCACACCCACCCACCCACCCACCCACTCACCCCACCCACCCACTCACCCCCACCCACCCACTGACCCCCACCCACCGACTGACCCCCACCCACTCTAACCCACTCACCCCCACCCACCCACTCACCCCCACCCACCCACCCACTCACCCACCCACCCACCCACCCACTCACCCACCCACCCACTCACCCACCCACTCACCCCACTCACCCACCCACCCACCCACCCACCCACCCACCCACTCACCCCCCCACCCACCCACCCCCACACTCCCACCTCACCCACTCACCCACCCACTCAATCAATCACACCACTCAGCCACCCGCTCACCCACCCACCCACCCACTCCACCCACCCACTTCCCACCCACCCACCCCCACCCACTCACCCACCCACCCACTCACCCCCACCCACCCACTCCCACCCACCCACCCACTCACCCACCCACCCACTCACCCCCACCCACCCACCCACTCACCCCCCACCCACCCATCAGAGACTCTCACTGCCACAACTCTGCTTGATATACCTCCGTTAAATTTCAAAGTTCAGTGTACATCTTATTTTGAAAATAATATCTATCATCTTTATAAAATTAATGTCCAATGTAATTTAAAATCGATATCCATCAGCCTTCACTTCTCTACATCTATCAAATTTTGCAAGCAAAAATTAACCAATATACAATACAAAATTAACCAATATACAATACAAAAATTAACCAATATATGTTGTATTTTACGATCAGTATTGATCAGTCTTCAATGATCACTCTCCTTTTACATTTACAATCACTGTGCATTTGTATTCACTGGTCAGTGTTCATCGGATTTCCCGGTAAAATAATCATGTTCATAAGTTATAGGAGCAGAATTAGGCCATTTGGCCCATCTAGTCTACTCCGCCATTCAATCAAGATTGATCTCCCTTTCCCTAACACCCATTTTCCTGCATTCTCCCTGTAACCTTTGATACCTTTACTAATCTAGAACTTTCAATCTCCACGTTAAAAATACCAAATGCCGGCCTCCACAGCCATCCGTGGTAGTGACTTCCATACATTCAGCACCCTCTGGCCACAGAAATGTGTCCTTGTCTCCTATCTAAAGGTAACATCCTTTTATTCTGAGGCTGGGCCCTCTGGTTCTAGACTCTCCCACTAGTCAGAAGCATTTAATGATCCGTACAGATCAGATCAATACTCAGTGTTCATCCTACATTTTGATTTTACAATCTACATCCATGGGTATTCTGTAGCCCACACACTGTGCAGGTGAAATCCATACTTAACAATAACTAATTTCCTCGCTCTGCCACTGCTACCTGATTTGATGAATATCTCAAGTACTTTTGTTTAGTTCATATTTCTAACAACTGTGATCTTCTGCATTTCACAATTCTCACATTAATCTTGTCTTCCTGCTGCCTTCATTCACCTTGCTCGATTTATAACTCCTTCAGCTTGTATTAACAAGCGTGCATTGCCCTCTCTTGGGTGGCAACATTGTGTGTGACATTGGACCAGTTCCACCCGTGTTCCCTGCACCCTTCCACTGATGACAACTTAAAACACATGTGTTTAATGAGAGTCTGATTTTACAGTGATATCCATCATCTTCAATATTCAGTGGTCATCTGATTTTATAAATATTATCTTTCACAGTTCAATAATCTGCATCTATCTTTTTTACAACCTGCTTTCAATAATCCCTATTCATTCTATTTTATAATCAATATACATTAATCCCCAATATTCAACATTCATTACATTCTACAATCAATATCCATCAGTTTTCCATCATCAGCATCATCTGAGATTGCAACTGATATCTATTGGTTTTCAGTATCAGTGACGGTGATATTTTACAATCAATAGCAATCAAATTTTGTCAAAAAGTTTGCAAACACCAATCATCAGCTTTGAATAACCACTGTTCATCTGACCTTGAGGACAAGCATTGAGATGCAGATTACAGATGTTCAAGACATTTATGAGACAACATCTGGAATATGATGTGAACTTCTAGTCATCATAACATAGGTTGGATGAAATGAAGCAGGAGAGGGTGCAGAAACGTTTCGCAAGGGTGCCGGGACCGGAGAGCTGGCGTTACCCGGAGGCTGGATAGGCCGGGATTGTTTTACCCAGAGTGCTGAGGGTGGCCTTATGGAGTTTCTAAACCAATAAGGGGCTTAGATAAGATGGATTGCTAGTCTTTTCTCTTGGGTAGGGGAGTCTAAAACTAGACAGTACAAGTTTAAGGTGAGACAATAAATATTAAACAATTTTTAATCACATATTTTCATTCAATAATTTAATAATCAAGGTGCAATGATCAATGATCATTATCCCTGCTATTTTATCCAGTAGCTAGTTAAAATTGTTGCCAATCCTTTTTAATCAACATGATTGCCGCACTTCACATTTGGTAATCATCACCCATCAACTTTTCATTATTATCCTCCATCTGATTCTACACAACATCCTCTAGTTTGCAATAATCAGTGTCCACTTGATTTTACAATCAACACCCGCCCACATACAATAATCACGGCATGCAGAATATTGCTGACAGTCTCCATCAGATTCCAATAGCAATAGCACTGATGGCACAACTCACCTCATGCAGTTTTCAACAGCCGCGTCCATTTTCACAATCTGTACCCCTCAGCAATCAATGCCCCTATGTGTTCTATATTACCATTAATACCCATACACTTTCCAGAAGCATTGTTCAATTTGACAATTATCAGGTTTCTAATGTGTGTAGGAAAATAGCTGCAGATGCTGGTACAAATCGAAGGTGTCACAGAATGCTGGCGTAACTGCTGAGTAACTGCTGAGTAACTGCTGAGTAACTGCTGAGTAACTCCAGCATTTTGTGATACCTCAGGTTTCTAATGGACACTGTCCACTACATTTTGCAATAAATAGCCATCAGATTTCAATAATCATCACTCAATCGGATTTTGGAAGCAACTTTCAAGCTATTTTACTGTTCATGCTATTTTACTAGCTCCATACCATTAGCTTGCTAAAAGTATTACCCATTCAATTTGGCACTTATCATGTTTAGTTATTGATATTCATTTCACACCACATTTACTAATCAATATCCACGAGTTCCTGATATTTCCGATCAATGTCCATTGTTCTTCAGAGTCAGTATCCACCTAAACTAAATCTACAATCAATATGCAACTGTTTTCAATCTCAGTGTTCATCGTATTTTACAATCTTTAGAATAGTTATCAATCGTAATGATCATCTAATATTTTATTTGCAGGCAAGGTAGACTCTGCATTGAACACTCTCTGCAGGAAAATCACAGGATGCCTGAAGCCGACAAAGGTTGAACATCTGTATGAGCTGGCTGGCATCGACAAACCATCTGGAAGATGCGATCGGGCAGCTGCAGTAGAATGCTTCAGTGCGGACACAGACCCCCGTCAGCCCTTGCACAATCACCAACATGCCAAGAAACGCTTGAAGAGTCGGAACAGCTTCATGGAACTAGTGCCAACCGTGCCAGGTACCAAAACCAAACATCAGATGGCACCAGGACACCACCTGCCTTATACTGCCTGGAAAGCCCTAAACCGCCTCCACACTGGAGTAGGACGTTGCGGACTCAACCTGAAGCAGTGGGGCTTCTCGGACTCTGACAAATGCAACTGTGGAGAGGTACAGACAATGGCCCACCTACTGACGTCCGGCAGAGAGACGTGCACTGTGGACGATCTCCGCAAAGGCACAGATGTGGCACTGGCTGTGGCAAAGCGATGGCAGAACCTCGTCTGACACACGAGCGAGCGAGCGAGCGAGCGATTTGATAATCAATTATCAGCCATCGGTGTCCATCCCGATTGTACGCGGTCTCTGTCCACTTGGGATTATCAGCTGTTGGAGATGTATTGCCATTTAGTTCCATTAATTTCTCCAATACTGTTCTGATACTGACTTTTGTCAGTTCCGCGGTCACTCGAGATGTTTATTAGCGGGAGGTTTTCTGTATTTTCTGCCATGCCACAAAGTGTATGTTTTGGTTCAGTGCCTGTCCCTGATTCTCCAATATCATTGTTCCTGACTTCACCCGATCACCCTGTCCTATCTGTTCCTTCCCCTGACTTTGGTGCAGTGTGAGACAACTTGTTTTCTTTCTTTTCCATTTCCCTCGACTGGTCTTTGACCTGAGACTTTGTTTCTCTTTCTCTCGGAGCTGCCGGACCTGCTCCGTGCTTCCAGCTTTTTCTACTTTTATTTGTAATTTGTTCCTGTCTCAGCCTGTAAGCGACCCACATAAACCTCTGCTAATCTTTTGCTTTCAGCATATCTAGAACTGCATTTATACACCGCCTATATGTCTTATATGTCTTTATTCTTCTCATTAGATTATTCTTGCGCTCTACTCTCCCTCTCCTTGACAACATCTTGGCCCTCCTTACTGAATTCTGAAATGGTCTCAATCTTCAGCATGAACTATTTTCTAACAATATTCCACCCCTTTCTGATCAAAAATTGATTTCATTTCTATTATCAGCCTTACTGCACCACAAGCAATTCACATCAGTGTTCAATAATGGACAACAATCTAATTTTTAAATCAATAAACATCATTTTTCAATAATCATAGCACAGCTAATTAAAAAATAAATACCCTTCAGCTTCGAACACATTGTAGATCCCGTTTGAAAATCAATGCCCATTACCTGTCAGTGCAGTGTACCCCATTACCTGTCAGTGCAGTGTACCCCATTACCTGTCAGTGCAGTGTACCCCATTACCTGTCAGTGCAGTGTACCCCATTACCTGTCAGTGCAGTGTACCCCATTACCTGTCAGTGCAGTGTACCCCATTACCTGTCAGTGCAGTGTACCCCATTACCTGTCAGTGCAGTGTACCCCATTACCTGTCAGTGCAGTGTACCCCATTACCTGTCAGTGCAGTGTACAATCTTAAAGATTTCAAAACCCATTTTCACTTAATTTTACAATCAATAACCATTAGTTTTCAAAAAGTAATATTAGAATCAACATCCATTATCATTCAACTATGAACAAACATCCAAGTTTACAATAAATTACTGTCATTGTCCTTGCAATTAATGTCGATGAGCTTTATCTTTATCTTTATCTTTATCTATTATCTTTCAATAATAAACATTTGTCCAAATTCAGAATAAAAATCTCAGCTTCAACAACCTTATCCAGTCAGTGTACAATTGTACCCAGTTGACCTCAGTTATCATGCAGTTTGGCATTTCATTATTGTATTTGATATCTGATACCTATTAACAATTAAAATCCATCTGATTTTACAATCTATGTCCGACAGCTCGGAACCATTAACTCTCATCTTCTCATCAATGACCACTGGCTTTTAATAATGATTGTCCACCCCATTTTACAGTTCATGTTCATGTACAGGGACTAGAGCAGGGACTGAGCGCACACCCCGATGGTTGTATTTGTATCACGGGTCAACATGGGGGAAATGACCAATTTGAACTGACTGTTTCCATTGTCCAGGAGTTTAGATACGACCAAAGAGGTCCTTCTACAGTTGTACCGGGCCCTGGTGAGACCGCACCTGGAGTACTGTGTGCAGTTTTGGTCTCCAAATGGTGTTTCCAAGGCCATTGTCCAGGAGTTTAGATACGACCTTATTCTGATTTATGAAGTTGAAGCTGACCATTGATTTTTGGTCATCACCAGATGGAAAATCCTTTTGTCTATTTATCGAAACTTCCGGCCTATGAAAACATCTATGGAGCCACTGAAGCACAGTAATTTGTTCTAATTCTACCTTCCCCAACCTCCAGAAGATTGTGGAGGCTGTCAATGGATATTTTAAAGGCATAGATAGATTCTTCATTAGTACGGGTGTCAGGAGTTATGGGGAGAAGGCAGGAGAATGGGGTTAGGAGGGAGAGATAGATCAGCCGTGATTGAATGGCAGAGTAGACTTGATGGGCTGAATGGCCTAATTCTGAAATGCATGCAGGTGTGAGCAACATCCCATCAATTCCTGTGCACGCATGAGCTCCATCTTTCCCAGATCTATCGAGAATACTTCAGCTGTCCAATTAGTGACATCAATAATTTTAGCGCGATTAGCCGAGGTAATCTTTACAAAACTCCAAGCCTGCACCACAGAATACAGAATATAGAGCTTTATTGTCATGAGATACCGATTTAAATTACATTTCCAGCAGTCACAGAACACAACAAAAAAGAAAAGAACACAAGACACACGACCCCAACACAAACATCCATCACAGTGACTCCAAACACCCCCTCACTGTGATGGAAGGCAATAAAACTTCCTCTCTCTTCCCCCATGCCCACGGACAGACAGCTCGACCCCTACCGAGGCGACCGACCCGCACAGCCCCTGCAAGGGGATGGAAGTCCCCGCGGCCGAGCCGCACGCGGGCACTGTTAAGTCCCGCGGCCGAGCCGCGCTGGCGATGTTAAGTCTAGCGGCCGAGCCGCGCCGGGCAAAGGAAGGCCCCACGGGCGATGGAAGGCCCCGCGGCCGAGCCACATCATATTTCATCCTCTAAGTTGAACTATGGAGAAGCGAGAGAGACCATTTACCACACCTTTTCTTTCTAGAGTACCTTCATTGGGTACTGTGCTTTAGAAGTAATGAAATCAAGAAGGGCACTACATAAATGTCCACATGGTCCACATGGTCCACAATGACACACATGGTCCACATGGTCCACATGGTCCACATGGTCCATAATGACACACATGGTCCACATGGTCCACAATGACACACATGTTCCACATGGTCCACATGGTCCACATGGTCCACATGGTCCACAATGACACACATGTTCCACATGGTCCACATGGTCCACATGGTCCACATGGTCCATAATGACACACATGGTCCACATGGTCCACAATGACACACATGTTCCACATGGTCCACATGGTCCACAATGACACACATGTTCCACATGGTCCACATGGTCCACATGGTCCACATGGTCCATAATGACACACATGGTCCACATGGTCCACAATGACACACATGTTCCACATGGTCCACATGGTCCACATGGTCCACATGGTCCACATGGTCCATAATGACACACATGGTCCACATGGTCCACAATGACACACATGTTCCACATGGTCCACATGGTCCACATGGTCCACAATGACACACATGGTCCACATGGTCCACAATGACACACATGTTCCACATGGTCCACATGGTCCACAATGACACACATGGTCCATAATGACACACATGGTCCACATGGTCCACATAGTCCACATGGTCCACATGGTCCACATGGTCCACGTGGTCCACATGGTCCACATGGTCCACATGGTCCACAATGACACACATGGTCCACATGGTCCACATGGTCCACATGGTCCACATGGTCCACATGGTCCACATGGTCCACATGGTCCACATGGTCCATAATGACACACATGGTCCACATGGTCCACATGGTCCACGTGGTTCGCAGTAACTCCACAAACCTTTCCTTCCCAAACTATCCATCATGATGATATTCACTGAGTGATATAACACTGACTCAAATCTGCCCCTCTTCTCATCTCCCCTTTTGGAGATAAATTATTTCAGTGGTTATATTACGTTTAGTAATCCTTAGGATCTAAACAATAATTTGTAGATCACTACTGACGCTGGGGAATATAAAATAAATTGATATTCTGAAATGAAGCCACCAGATTGACACGAAACCCAACATTACCCAGTACTCGACTATTTACTATGTATGTCCTTCCCTGTTAGATTTCCAAAAATTCAGCATCTTACATTTGTTGGGATTAAATTCCATTTGCCAATGCTCTGGTGGACTTTCCATCTGAAGAAGGGTCCCGACCCAAAACGTCACCTACCCATGTTCCCCACAGATGCTGCCTGACCCGCTGAGTTACCCCAGCACTCTGTAAAACGTCACCTATCCATGTTCTCCACAGATGCTGCCTGACCCGCTGAGTTACTCCAGCACTGTGTGTTCTTTTAGGATGAATAACAAATGGGCAAATATCCAGAGACTTAACAAACAGTTCAGAGCAGTTCTTAGCTCACCCTGCAGGTTGGAATTGGGCAACCTTGCTCCTAGACTAGAGAAGAAATGTATTTTATAGCTCAAAGCAACAAAGCAACAAAGGCACAGGAGAAAAAATAGGATGATAAGATTTATACGAGTTTAACTCAAAAACTATGTCCCAGCTACGCAGTCACGGAGTTGTGATCAGTTCCTTTTACAATTATTAAAGTTTGAAAGTTTGTGACTTTAATTGTGCCAATTAATTTTAGTTGTAGGAGTCCAATTGATCTGTTCTCCGTTATTCCCAGTCGATGGGCCAAGGCAGATGGTCCAACACCTTGTGGCTGCCTGATGATCACAGGCCATCATTAACACTAAGTTAAACCCTCACAATCCGCTCAAACCAAAATAAAGTTAGGAATTTTGTTCTAATCTGTCTGACATTGCCCTGCATTGAAAATAATGATTTTGAATTTGTTTCTGAGCACAATATTTATATTGTAACATAGTAACTTTGAAGTGGTGCATGTATGGGTCTGGGGATTATTAGTTCTGACGAGTGACTGCCCCATCAGGCTGGGAGAGGTGTGATGAGCAGTGATGTTCTTGCACCTGGCTCCGTGACATCAAGCAGCAGACTGCTGGAGTTAACACATGTAAACAAATGCTTTTGTTCTCCAGAAGAAAGGCTGCCCCAGAGTGAGGACTGGCGGCCGGGGACTCCGAACACTGCGGCCATTGTTCACACTCCATCGCCTCTTCTCGCTCCTCTTGTCAAAGTTTAATTACCACAACCAACTTTCACAGGCTCATTTTGCACTTCAGCGCATCTCCAACACTTGGGAGTGGAGGACGGGAGGGGGTGGAGAACAAATCAGGCCGAGAGGGAAAGGAGGGAGAGGCAAAGGGGAGGAAACCGGACCAGAGGAGTTAAAGCAAACCGTGCAAGGGGAGAAGGTGCAGAAGGAAGGGGGAGAGAGGATGGAGGGGAGAGAGATGGGGGTGGAGGGGAGAGAGATGGGGTGGAGGGGAGAGAGATGGGGTGGAGGGGAGAGAGATGGGGATGGAGGGGAGAGAGATGGGGTGGAGGGGAGAGAGATGGGGGTGGAGGGGGGAGAGATGGGGGTGGAGGGGAGAGAGATGGGGGTGGAGGGGAGAGAGATGGGGGTGGAGGGGAGAGAGATGGGGTGGAGGGGAGAGAGATGGGGATGGAGGGGAGAGAGATGGGGTGGAGGGGAGAGAGATGGGGTGGAGGGGAGAGAGATGGGGAGGAGGGGAGAGAGATGGGGAGGAGGGGAGAGAGATGGGGTGGAGGGGAGAAGGTGCAGAAGGAAGGGGGAGAGAGGATGGAGGGGAGAGAGATGGGGGTGGAGGGGAGAGAGATGGGGTGGAGGGGAGAGAGATGGGGTGGAGGGGAGAGAGATGGGGTGGAGGGGAGAGAGATGGGGAGGAGGGGAGAGAGATGGGGAGGAGGGGAGAGAGATGGGGTGGAGGGGAGAAGGTGCAGAAGGAAGGGGGAGAGAGGATGGAGGGGAGAGAGATGGGGGTGGAGGGGAGAGAGATGGGGATGGAGGGGAGAGAGATGGGGGTGGAGGGGAGAGAGATGGGGTGGAGGGGAGAGAGATGGGGTGGAGGGGAGAGAGATGGGGATGGAGGGGAGAGAGATGGGGGTGGAGGGGAGAGAGATGGGGGTGGAGGGGAGAGAGATGGGGGTGGAGGGGAGAGAGATGGGGGTGGAGGGGGGAGAGAGGATGGAGGGGAGAGAGATGGGGGTGGAGGGGAGAGAGATGGGGGTGGAGGGGAGAGAGATGGGGTGGAGGGGAGAGAGATGGGGGTGGAGGGGGGAGAGAGGATGGAGGGGAGAGAGATGGGGGTGGAGGGGAGAGAGATGGGGTGGAGGGGAGAGAGGATGGAGGGGAGAGAGATGGGGATGGAGGGGAGAGAGATGGGGATGGAGGGGAGAGAGATGGGGATGGAGTGGAGAGAGATGGGGAGGAGGGGAGAGAGATGGGGTGGAGGGGAGAGAGATGGGATGGAGGGGAGAGAGATGGGGTGGAGGGGAGAGAGATGGGGTGGAGGGGAGAGAGATGGGGGTGGAGGGGAGAGAGATGGGGTGGAGGGGAGAGAGATGGGGATGGAGGGGAGAGAGATGGGGATGGAGTGGAGAGAGATGGGGAGGAGGGGAGAGAGATGGGGTGGAGGGGAGAGAGATGGGGATGGAGGGGAGAGAGATGGGGTGGAGGGGAGAGAGATGGGGTGGAGGGGAGAGAGATGGGGGTGGAGGGGAGAGAGATGGGGTGGAGGGGAGAGAGGATGGAGGGGAGAGAGATGGGGTGGAGGGGAGAGAGATGGGGGTGGAGGGGAGAGAGATGGGGATGGAGTGGAGAGAGATGGGGAGGAGGGGAGAGAGATGGGGTGGAGGGGAGAGAGATGGGGTGGAGGGGAGAGAGATGGGGATGGAGGGGAGAGAGGATGGAGGGGAGAGACGGGATGGAGGGGAGAGACGGGATGGAGGGGAGAGAGATGGAGATGGAGGGGAGAGACAGGGATAGAGGGGAGAGACAGGGTTGGAGGGGAGAAGGTGCAAAAGGAAGGGGGAGAGGTGGGGGTGGAGGGGAGAGATGGGGTGGAGGGGGAGAGATGGGGGTGGAGGGGGGAGAGACGGGATGGAGGGGGGAGAGATGGGGATGGAGGGGGGTGATCTCCGGCTCTCCAAGGAATAGAGTCCCAGCCTACTCAACCTCTCCCTGTAGCTCAGACCCACTAGTCCTGGCAACATCCTCATAAATCTACTCTGTGCCCTTTTCAGCTTGACAACATCTTTCCTACAATATATGGTGACCAAAACTGAACCCAATACTCTAAAGTCTTTCAGAAAGCTGTCCATAACTGGACATAATACTCCAGCAGAGACTGAACCCTTGTTTATAAATACTCGCCATAACCTCCTGGAGTTTGTCATCTGTCCCTCTACAGATCCCAGGATGCTCCTGTTTTGTTAACCGGATCACCACCGTGAAAGACGCCGCACAAACACCCCGTGGCCTTTCTGTCCTGTCCTTTGAATCTGTCCCCGTGATGTTTCGTGGCCCGGACTCTTTGCCCCAACAGGCCAGTGTCTGGGAACCAGGGGAGCGCCTGATGGTAACGTGGACCTTACACAAGCTAGTGTAGAATGAAGGCCAGGGAGAGGGAGGTTGGGTTGTGACTGTCTGGGCACGGTCCTTCCAGTAGTCTTTGATGATTTTGAACAGTGTTGTTTGTTTGAAGGAGTTAAAGCATTCAGTTTTTGATTTAAAGCCTTCTTCTTTCAGTGGTGATGCTGCCTGTCACTGACCTGGGCAGACAGTTGACATTCACTGACCTGGGCAGACAGTTGACATTCACTGACCTGGGCCAGACTGTTGACAGGCCCACACCATCAACAAGACTGAAGGAGGGTCTCGACATGAAACGTCACCCATTCCTTCTCTCCACAGATGCTGCCTGGCCCTCTGAGTTACTCCAGCACTCTGTGTCTTTGATTGGTGTAAAGCGGCATCTGCAGTTCCTTCCTACACATTTCGCCTGCACAACATTCAGCGTGTTGGACGTACAATGTGCATCTCTCTGTGTTTCTCTACATTTTCCCGAGGAAGGAATTTGTGCTGATGAGCAGAATAGGTTTCTGTCAGGTATTTTCGGTTGAGATCGGCAGTGAGTGTGGAAGATAAGGCCAGCCTTTACACCAGCCCGACTCGAGGGGAGCAAGTGACAGTGGGCGATGGACCTCTATGTCCAAGTTAGACACAAACTCTGGGTTCCCTGTCAATGGGTGGGGCCGGGGCTGGATAGAGGATGTCCAGGGAGCAGAGAAGGGGGAGACCGGCGTGGGGCCGGGGCTGGACAGAGGATGACCAGGGAGCAGAGAAGCTCAACTGCTTCACCATAAAGAAGTGACAAGCAACGTCATTCAGACGAGTTCTTCAACCTGAAACACAACCTGTTCCTTTTCCACACATGACGCTTGGTGTAAATTTGTGGTTTGTTGCTTCTCCCTTTCAGCACCACTTGAGGTGAAGTCTGAAGTTCTCTCCCGGTCATTCCCATCAGGAATGCTCCTCTCCCGGTCATTCCCGGCAGGAATGCTCCTCTGCCGGTCATTCCCGTCAGGCATGCTCCTCTCCCGGTCATTCCCAGTAGGAATGCTTCTCTCCCGGTCATTCCCGGTAGGAATGCTTCTCTCCCGTCATTCCCGGTAGGAATGCTTCTCTCCCGGTCATTCCCGGTAGGAATGCTCCTCTCCCGGTCATTCCAATCAGCGCTATTCCTCAATGAAGAATCAACGTTACTGTTGTGACGCTGACGATCATGGTTCTGCCATTCACACTTCTGTTATTCTAAATCACCAACTAAATATTCTTCTCCAATTCCAACCTATTTAAGAATAAATTGATGCTGAGCAGAGACAAGAGAACAAATCCTGTCAGATTAGTCAAACCCAGCTAAATGTATAACTTTTCAATTAGCCCGGTCCACTTATCTCTGTTCTCCATCATTCCCGTCAAAGGTGCAGAAACGCGACAGCTGGGCTTTGAGGTTGTGAAGGATATTTTACCCGGTGTAATTTTCACCATTTCAGGCACTTGTGCCGTGACAGAGGCTGATCTGTCATGATCTGGCCTGAGATTGAGAGATTGGCAGCTCACACTGCATTCACAGATCAGAGCAAATAAGCAATGCTTTAGGAGAGAGCTGGGAAGAAAAGAGATTAGATTTGGAATCCATCAGCACATAATGAGGACATGAACTGCAGAACTTTCTCGGCTATATTGCCTTTCACAAAACAGGTTTTCACTAAATAATTTAAAGCTGAGAGATAATGACACATTCCGACAATGTGTTTTCGTTGCAACAATAAAATCAAAAGGCAGGTTTCACACATTTCCCAGACCCCATCTCTCCACACATTTGTTTCCATGCTTGCGTTTGGTAAATCACCCACAGCATAGGTCCAGGATATTTCTTTGCATTTCTAAAAGGAGCAAAGCGTATTTGAAACAGCAAGCAGCATGTTGGGGCTGAATCCCAAGCACCTCAATCACTTGGCTGGACTGAGTCCCCTGTCCACAATGATAATACGCAGTGCTGGAGTAACTCAGCGGGTCAGGCAGCATCTGTGGAGAACATGGATAGGTAACGTTTCACAGAGTGCTGGAGTAACTCAGCGGGTCAGGCAGCATCTGTGGAGAACATGGATAGGTGACATGGGTAGAGGATGTACTTCCTGCGGCAACTGAGGAAACACAATCTGCCACAGGCAATGATAGTCCAATTCTATACTGCTATCACTGAGTCCGTCCTCACCTTCTCCATCATGGTCTGGTTTGGCTCAGCCACCAAGCTCGACATCCGGAGGCTGCAACGGATCGTTCGCACAGCTGAGAAGGTTGTTGGCTGCAACCTTCTCCCCATTGACGAACTGTACACTGCAAGGGCCAGGAAGTGAGCGGGCAAGATCATCTCTGACCCCTCTCACCCTGGCCACAAACTCTTTGAAACACTTCCCTCTGGAAGACAACTCCGGACTGTCAAAGCAGCCACAGCCGGACATAAAATCACCTTTTTTCCACGAGTGGTAGTTCTACTCAATAACCAAAGTCTGTAGTCTCTGTTTTGCTCTGGTTTATTTTCACCCACATGTTTAGACCGTAATGTTGTATCCTTGTTGTTTTGATGTGGTTATGCTTTGCGACAGAGACTGTCACTCCCACATCGGTCTCTCCAGCCACAAGCAACGCTGCTCTAGCTGAGGTGTGGAGCAAGCAGCCAACTAGGATGCATCTCCCATGGTCAGCCATGACCCAGGGGGCCTAAGAAGGGGTTATGCTTTATTCTTAATTGTTAACTGTATGTTTGTGTTGTCATTTGTGAGCGGAGCACCAAGGCATATTCCTTGAATATGCACATACTTGGCCAATAAACTTATTCATTCATTCATTCATTCATTCATTCATTCATTCATTCATTCATTTATTCATTCATTCACAGAGCGCTGGAGTAACTCAGCGGGTCAGGCAGCATCTCTGGCGAACATGGATAGGTGACGTTTCATAGAGTGCTGGAGTAACTCAGCGGGTCAGGCAGCATCTCTGGCGAACATGGATAGGTGACGTTTCAGGTCGAGACTCTTCTTCAGACTCTCCTCTCTCTGATGGAAGTTCTGTGAGACCCTCTCTCACTGCTCCCCCTCTGTGATTCCTACTGCTCTCTAACATGTTTCCAGAGATGCTGGCTGACCCACTGAGTACTCCAGCACTTTGTGTCCTTCTGTGTATTAATTGGCATCTGCAGTTCTTTGTTTCTACAGAATATTCCAAGCCTTATTCAGTTGAAGACACCAGGCAGTGAGCAGTGCACTGGTTACTCTTGTCCCTCTGAACAAGGAGCATTGAGGACAGTTATGACCCCACCCTTATACCTCGTCTCCCATGTAATTTACTGAAATCCCACAGCAAAACTAGACGTTCTGGCTTGGTCCTACACAATTCCAAAGACGTGCGGGTTTGTAGGTTAATTGGCTTCTGTAAATTGTCCCTAGGGTGAAGTATAATGCTCATGTATTGGTGATCATTGGTCGGCACAGACTCGGTGGGCCGAAGGGCCTGTTTTCACACTGTTTCTCTAAACTGAACTAAACGACATCTTTCTGCATCATCTCTCTGGCTGTGCATTTCAGACGCTGGGGAATCAATGAAACAAATTCCCTCTCTCCTAGATGCTGCCTGACCTGCTGAGTTACTCCAGCATTTTGTGATACCTTTTGATTTGTACCAGCATCTGCAGTTATTTTCCTACTGAAACAAATCCATGTCCTTGTGGCTCCTCTGATTCTGCTGCTCATTCGCTTCTTACTAATCTTCTCATTTTTAAACTAATGGCCAATGGGAGAAATTTAGCCAATAGGAGAAAGAGAGAGTTAGATTTAGCTCTTAGGGCTAAGGGAATCAAGGGATATGGGGAGAAAGCCAGAACAGGATACTAAGTTTGGATGATCAGCCATGATCATATTGAATGGCAGTGCTGGGTCGAAGGGCCGAATGACCTCCTCCTGCACCTATTTTGCTATGTTTCTATGTCTAACCAATTTCTCAACCTGCCCTATCACTTTGAATGATTCACATGCGCATTATTTCCCCAGGTCTCTCTGTCCTTGGACTGTTGTATTGTGCCCTGCAGTTTATTTTCCTTCCCCTGATTCTTCCCACCAAGAGGTCCCACTTAACCTTTGTGTGCATTAAGTTTCATCAGGCACCTTGCTCACTCCACCAGCCCACCAATATCTCTTTAAATCTATCATTATGCTACTCACCTTTCATGATGCTTCCCAGCTTTGACGCATCTACAAGTTGGATAATAATAGTCTCTACACCCAAAGTCAAACCATTAAGAGATATATTACTTGCCTCTGGGGAACTCTCTGTACACTTTCCCCAGACACATGTGCCACCTCTGTCTGTTCCCTCCCTGTGCTGCGGCCCGTTTGACTGCATGGGCTTTAGTCTTGATGGGGGAATCATCACGTAGCACTCTCTCAGGCCAGCGCAGATTCACTGCCTGACGTACTGTGCAAACTGCACACACAGTAAGTTAAACATAACAAAGGGTTTTATTAATGCAACTTACAAACAGATCACTGATTTTCTCCTCCCAGTTAAGCAATTCATTCCACCAATTACCACATGTTTGTGTTGCAGTAGGTACCGAGAGCAGATAGTTACAAAGTGCAGGACTTACAATTACACAAGGAACATGTTAGTGAGAGGAAAGCCCAACACATAAAGTAAAGCATAACATCTGTCAGCGTCTTCCAGCGACTCAGGTCAACACACAGTCCTTCAGGTTTGGACTATTAAAGGATTATAGAGTCATAGAAACAGGTCCTTCAGCTCAATTCATCCATACCGACCGTGATGCCTATCTACGTTAATCCCATTTGTCGCATTAGGCTCATATCTCTCCTCCTTTCCTGCCCAAGTGCCTCTTCAAAGATGTGATAGTATCTGCTCCCACCATCTCCTCTGGCATCTCATTCCATGGTCACAGCCTCTGTGGGATAACTCACTCTCACATTGCTGGACGGCTGCAATGTGTTTGTGGGGCATCTGATGCCCTCTCCTCGGGCTTGTTTGAGGGATTCCTCTGTCAAACACAGGCAATGACTTCTGGCAGTATTTACTTACGTAAGCGTTACGCCCTGTGGACCCTTGTGTCAGGTGTCATGTAAGTTGGAAACAGTAGTGCGACTGCGCACACGTACATTTACTATTCAATGTGGAGACCACGGGGGTGGGAAGCTCCGTGGTGAGACCACAGGGGAGCTCCGTGCTAGGACCACGGTGGAGCTCCGTGTTGGGACCATAGGGGAGCTCCATGCTGGGACGGGGGGGGGGCTCCGTGCTACGACCACAGGGGGGGGGGAAGCTCCGTGCTGGGACCATGGGAGGAGCTCCGTGCTGGGACCATGGGGGGAGCTCCAACTACGAGAGTTAGCTTTAGCTCAGGGCAAAAGGAATCAAGGGATGTGGGGAGAAAGCAGGAACAGGGTACTGATTTGGGGATGATCAGCCATGATCATATTGAATGGCGGTGCTGGCTTGAACAGCCGAATGGCCTACTCCTGCACCTAACACTGAAGCACAGGGTGAACTGGGAGACACGCAATAGACAATAGGTGCAGGAGGAGGCCATTCGGCCTTTCGAGCCAGCACCGCCATTCAATGTGATCATGGCTGATCATTCTCAATCAGTAACCCGTTCCTGCCTTCTCTCCATACCCCCTGACTCCGCTATCCTTAAGAACTCTATCTAGCTCTCTCTTGAATGTAGTTTGGGAAAGACATGATGGGCTGATTCTACTGGCTGCACCTACAATTCAAATGTTGCATCTAATGCCGAGTGATCTTGCTGGCTCCTGCACACTAGCCAAGTGGAAGGCTTAGGCTTTTTGTCTTGGGAAAAAGAGTCATTTTAACATTCCACTAAAGACGACAAATATATTTGCTCCTATGAACAATGATCAAAGAATTCAAACCACATTGACATTTGCTATAAACGTTAGTTGGAATGTAGGTTCGACAGACAACTAGAGGCCTGGAAACTCCTGCTATGCCAAAACTGGTCGAATATGTCACAGAGTCATAGTCATACAGCATGGAAACAGGCCCTTTAGCCCAACCCATCCATACTGGCCAATAGGCCCCATCTAAGCTATTCCCATTTGCCTGCATTAGCCCATATCCCTCTAAACCTTTCCGATCCATGTACCTGTCCAAGTGTACCTGCCTCAACTACGTCCTTGGCAGCTTGTTCCATATACCCACCACCCTCTGTGTGAAGGTACCTGCCTCAACTACGTCCTTGGCATCTTGTTCCATATACCCACCACCCTCTGTGTGAAGGTACCTTATCAACTACGTCCTTGGCATCTTGTTCCATATACCCACCACCCTCTGTGTGAAGGTACCTGCCTCAACTACGTCCTTGGCAGCTTGTTCCATATACCCACCACCCTCTGTGTGAAGGTACCTGCCTCAACTACGTCCTTGGCAGCTTGTTCCATATACCCACCACCCTCTGTGTGAAGGTACCTGATCCTTGCACTTCTCCCCTTAAATCTATGCTCCCTGGTTCATGATTCCCCAACTCTGGACAAAAGACTCATCCTGCACTCCAAGGAATAGAGACCTCTCCCTACAGTTCAGGCCCTTGAGTCCTGGCAACATTGTCATAAATCTTCTCTGCACCCTTCCAAGCTTAACGACATCCTTCCTGCACTAGGGTATCGGCATCGTGTACATCCGTAACGTGGCATGAGTTGTAATGACAGATGAACGACAGCAGAGTGAGGAGAGGAGGGGTCACAAATACCATGGCCACCGACAGTGTTTAGCAGTCTCATTCTGCTGAATTTGCTCAAAAGTCCAGTATTTATTCATGCAAACTTTTTATTTACATTCACTCTTCTGCTAAATCACACTTACAGTAAATAATCTTTATTTATCAATCTTGTTAGCAGGAAGAATCCTATATCTGATTTTGCCAATGTTTGAAAGCCAAGGTCAATCAACAACTAAAGACTAGTTGGCTTAATATTAATGTAATAACAAGGAACTGCAGATGCTGGCTTAAACCAAAGATAGACACAGAGTGCTGGAGTAACTCAGCGGGTCAGGCAGCATCTGTGGAGAACATGGATAGATGACGTTTCACAGAGTGCTGGAGTAACTCAGCGGGTCAGGCAGCATCTGTGGAGAACATGGATAGGTGATGTTTCACAGAGTGCTGGAGTAACTCAGCGGGTCAGGCAACATCTTTGGAGAACATGGATAGATGACGTTTCACAGAGTGCTGGAGTAACTCAGCGGGTCAGGCAGCATCTTTGGAGAACATGGATAGGTGACGTTTCGCGTCGAACCCTACTTCAGACTGATTGTGGGGGGGGGGGGAGTGGGGGATAAAAGAGGAAAACAAGTGTTTTCCCGAGGAACCTGTCATTCACTGTGTTGGTCCTTGTCTGATTTAACTTTCCAAAATGCATCACTTTGCCATTGAGTGAGTTAAATTCCATCCGTCATTCTCTTGCCCACTTTCCCAGTTGATCCAGATCCTGTTGCAACCTTACACATGTCCACTAAACCTCTTGTGAATGGGTTTGAAGGAAAACTCAGGAAAAAAGATAAATTTGCAAATCTCTACCAGGTTTACGCACAATTTGTTTTAGTTATTCATGTTTTGGGATGTGGGCATTAAATTGCCCATCACTAATGCCCCCGAGCAAGTGAAGGGAGGGTGAAGGTGCTGGGGCTGTGATGATTGATGTCTAACACCCACATTGTATCCCTTTGTCTGAGATGTGACCCTAATCCCAGCTGCCTTCTGACATCAGAATTGCTGCTTGAGCCTGCAGATGAATAACTCTTACTCAGGTAGAATAATGCCATACGATTAATAAACACCATTGATAATTTCTGATTACTAATGTCGGGACACTTCTGCATTGTGAAATAACCTACAGGTTCCGTTACAAATCTAAGTGAAAGTAAACTTCTGTAATTCCAGTAAATTCATGATCTCCGAAACTGGAGAGCTGAGGGACCTAATCACAATCAAGGACTGAGAGGAAAAGTGTTTTAGATATACTGATCCCAGAAATTACTCTGGAATGTGAACACATCCTGGAAAGCCTGGTCTCGATTGGGGTCACAATGGAGCGAACTTCTGGAAAATCCCAGGCCAATTGGAAAATAAATCAGCAATATGTTAAAACGTGGCTGTGGATACAGAAACCCCTTTAGAGGAGCAGGTTAAACAAAGTCCTCAAAACCGCAACATTCCAACATGAATTTTCTGATTTAATGGGCAGTAGAGAGTTGTAAAGCTCTAGATCTCCAGTGATATTTATATCTCAGTGTTGATGTCAGCACAACATTTCTTTAGAAAGATCAACAGGCCGAGAATAGAGTGACACAAAACGGAACCCATCCTTTTTCTCCAGAAAAACTATGAAGGAGAGTGCCAATGCATCGACACACAGCAGCAAAGAAGGGTCCCAACCCGAAACGTCACCTATCCATGTTCTCCAGAGAAGCTGCCTGACCCGCTGAGATACTCCAGCACTCTGTGAAACGTCACCTAGTGGCTAGGTTTGTATACACTGGAATTTAGAAGGATGAGAGGGGATCTTATCGAACCATATAAGATTATTAAGGGGTTGGACACGTTAGAGGCAGGAAACATGTTCCCAATGTTGGGGGAGTCCAGAACCAGGGGCCACAGTTTAAGAATAAGGGGTAGGCCATTTAGAACGATGAGGAAAAACCTTTTCAGTCAGGGAGTTGTAAATCTGTGGAATTCTCTGCCTCAGAAGGCAGTGGAGGCCAATTCTCTGAATGCATTCAAGAGAGAGCTAGATAGAGCTCTTAAGGATAGCGGAGTCAGGGGGTATGGGGAGAAGGCAGGAACAGGGTACTGATTGAGTATGATCAGCCATGATCACATTGAATGGTAGTGCTGGCTCGAAGGGCCGAATGGCCTACTCCTGCACCTATTGTCTATTGTCTACCCATGTTCTCCAGACATTGTAGGTCGAGACACTTCTTTAGACACCTTTCTGCAGCCCCTCCACCAGTGCATTGGAGTCAGTACCTGCTCATACAACCATGCAGAACCCACACAATCTCAGCACCAGTGCATTGGAGTCAGTGCCTGCTCGTACAACCATGCAGAACCCACACAATCTCAGCACCAGTGCATTGGAGTCAGTGCCTGCTCATACAACCATGCAGAACCCACACAATCTCAGCACCAGTGCATTGGAGTCAGTACCTGCTCGTACAACCATGCAGAACCCACACAATCTCAGCACCAGTGCATTTTGTTCAGAGCAGAATAAAGCTTCAGGAAAGCCCAGTCACAGGTTAGCCCTGTACCCCTGAACCCGAGTCACAGTCCGCTCAGTTACCACCGCACCAGCCGCCTGGCATTGCGCTGGAACCCCTGAACCCCTGAGTCACAGTCCGCTCAGTTACCACTGCACCAGCCGCCTGGCATTGCACTGGAATTCAATATCTTCTGCCACATCAGTAACTCTGTGTGAGACCGTATCATTTGATAAAGGAATGTGGTTAGTTTTTTGGCAGGTATATTACCCAGGCCTAAATGGCAGGTATTTATTACTGAAGGCATTATTAAGTCCTCACTCTTTGTAAACGGTGCTTTGCATCCGGAACAGTTAAAGGCCGGGAGACGCCATGCTTTCAACATTTCTTTGTTTGTCCTTATTGTATTACTGAGTAGTTTTGTTAAAACTTCACTTCATTGTAAACATTCCACTGCCTCTCCTCTGAAGTTTTGTGCTTGGTCTCCAGATGAGGAGTCATTTTGTAAGGTTTCGTGGCACCATTGCTTGCAATCTCACCACACATAATACATTCATGTTTGGGACAATCGTCCCCGCCTGTAATAAATCCACATCACATTTCTCCAAATACTGTTTCTATGACGACCAAATAGATTCTTATCATTTCTATTTTGCTCTCTCTTCATATTGTTCATCTCTGCTGCATTTACCCCAATGTTTATGGTTTAACGTACCTCCAAGGTACTGCAGATGCTGGAATCCTGAGCAAAATACAAACTGCTGGAGTAACTTAGCGGGTCAGGCAGCATCTGTGGAGAACATGGATAGGTGACGTTTCACAGAGTGCTGGAGTACCTCAGCAGGTCAGGCAGCAACTGTGGAGAACATGGATAGGTGACGTTTCAGGACAGGATTCTTCTGCGGACTGATTGGGGGGAATACTGGAAAAGAGGTGAGGATGGGACAAAGCTTTGCAAGTGATAGGTGGATACAGGTGAGGCAGGGGGGGGGTGGTATTAGATGGTTGATCAAACGCCAAAGATGAAAAAGCGACACAAGGCTGTGAGATATGGAGAGAAAAGGAAGGAATGTCAGTGGAAGGGGATGGGGAAGGGGAGGAGCAAGGCAGGATAGTGGGAAAAATGGGTGCACATCCAGTGGGGCCACAGGTGACAGAAGGGGGAGAAAAAGACAGAGGGTTGGAGGGAGTGTTTGTTTAGTTACCTATTCAATGTTCATACCCTTGGGTTGGAAACTATCCAAAGGAATATGTACGGTGATCACCACACTGTGGGAATATCTACGGTGATCACTGTACCGAGTGGGAATATCTACGGTGATCACTGTACCGGGTGGGAATATCTACGGTGATCACTGTACCGGGTGGGAATATCTACGGTGATCACTGTACCGGGTGGGAATATCTACGGTGATCACCGCACTGTGGGAATATCTACGGTGATCACTGTACCGAGTGGGAATATCTACGGTGATCACTGTACCGGGGGAGGAATTGGCTGCATCTCCTTTATTTATGCTTAAGAAACATTTAGACAGGTTGATGGGTCGGACAAGTTTCGAGACACATGGGCCAGACGCAGGCAGGTGGGACGAGCATAGCTGCGGCACGTGGGTGGTGTGGGTGCATCAGTACTGCACTGTATTAGTGGGTTGGCACCAGACTGTGGTATGGAATCAGTACCGGATTTTGTGTTAGTGGATGTCCAGATGAATTTGCAAACGTGCTTTGATTTATTTCTGATACTGTTAACTTTAACAGTTGTACGATTTACTTTAACATGTTGATTCACAGTACATTTCTTTGGCTGTCCTTCATTGCATTAACTCCTTATCAACCTGTTTATTTGATGCATTGTGGCTTCAGGATATAGATGATTGGTTGGCTGATTTTGTATTTGTGAATCTGACCCGAGATGTCAGTGGTTTATATAAACGTGCAGGTCTATTGAAAGGCAGAGCAGGGCAGGAGGGAGCAGAGTGAGTCGAGGCACTAGGCATGGAGTGACAGTAAGGGAGTGCATGGCCTGGCTTTGATGTGTGTGCAAGGCAGACGAGGCAGCCAGCTCTCATAGAACTATCTTTGTGCTCAATACATCACAGCAATAAGCCTTCTAATATAATTTTATTTAATAAAGAGTGCCCTGAGATGAGGGAGTTGGACAAAGATAAAGGGCTTATAGATGGGCGCTGTGGGGAATTGCCTGAAGGATGGGCCCGCTCGACTGCCTTGTATAGACACTGTCTAATTGTAATAAAGCAAGGCAGGAGGATTATATGTCGTGGAATTTATCAGCATCTCATCTAAGGAAAATAGAACATGACTTGTGAAACAGAGCTCATTGAATAACAGAACATTGTTTACATTTCCCAGTTGCCGTTGGGAGGTGATAGGTGCCCAGGGTGATATCAGAGTTCCTTGAGGACTGTTACTTCTCACCACACCTCTCCACAGACTGACCCTAGGCACAATGGGTCTCCACAGACTGACCCTAGGCACAATGGGTCTCCACAGACTGACCCTAGGCACAATGGGTCTCCACAGACTGACCCTAGGCACATCCTGACCTCGGCTGCTGTTTGTGTGGAGTTTGCACGTTCTCCCTGTGACCGCGTAGGTTTCCCTCTGGTGCTCCAGTTTCTTCCCACATCCCAAAGATGTGCGGATTTGTAGGTTAATTGGTCTCTGTAGATTGCCCTTCATGTGCAGATGAGAGTGGGATAACGTAGAATGAGTGTGATTGGATGATCGATGGTCGTCATGGACTCGGTGGGCAGATGGGCCTGTTTCCATGCCGAATCTTTCAATCAATGAAAACCTAGTGAATTAAAGAGAGCACTGCTCCCACTATCTGCATCTTCACGACCAGAATAGGAAAGACATTTGTTTGGGTGCAGGTGGAGGCAGGTGGAGGAGGGGTGTTTTGTTTTGTGTCTCTCACTCCAAGCATGGCTTGTAGGTCTGCCCATTTTGTGCAGGGGATTTCTCAAGTAGGAAAACTTTTCTAAACTGTAAATTCTTGCCAGAGGGAATATTTGATACGACGCTTTAAGCAAATATCTGGAGTTTCAGGATCGGTTTGAAGAAATAATCAGAGACAGTGGAGAAAGCCCGACAGTAAAATGGATGAAAGTCTATCAGCAATGAACATTGGAACATTGAACAGTATAGCACAGTTACGCACACCTGGAACACAGACAAGTACCGTGTAGGAAGGAACTGGAGATAATAATAATAATAATAATGTATTTTATTTATATAGCGCTTTTCATATACTCAAAGACGCTTTACAGAGATTTAGAGAACATAGGGAAATTAATAAATAGATAAATAAGTAAATAAATAAACGAACAGAGAAAGGAGACAGAAGGTGAGGTGACCTTCAGTGGTTGAAGGCAGTACTGAACAGGTGAGACTTCAGCGAAGTTTTGAATGTGGTGAGTGTGGAGGAGTCTCTAACGTTTTGGGGTAGTGAGTTCCATAGGGTGGGAGCAGCGATGGAGAAAGCCCTGTCCCCCCAGGATCTGAGTTTGGTCCGGATGTGGGGGGATAGGAGATTGGCAGCAGCAGAGCGGAGGGTGCAGGTGGGAGTGTGCCTGTGGAGGAGGTCGGTCAGGTAGGATGGGGCCAGGTTATGGAGGGCTTTGTAGGTTATGAGGAGGATTTTGTACTGGATTCTCTGGGGGATGGGGAGCCAGTGGAGTTTATAAAGGACGGGGGTGATATGGTCACGGATCGGGGTGTGGGTGAGTAGACGGGCAGCGGAGTTTTGAATGTATTGAAGTTTACTGATGATTTTTGAGGGTGCGCCATAGAGGAGGCTGTTGCAGTAGTCCAGACGGGAGGTGATGAAGGCGTGGATGAGGGTTTCTGCAGCTGTGGAGGAGAGGGATGGATGGAGACGGGCAATGTTTTTGAGGTGGAAGAAGGCTGTCTTTGTGATGTGTTTGATGTGTTTGTCGAAGGAGAGGGCTTGATCAAAGATGATTCCAAGATTCCGGATGTGAGGTGAGGTGGATACTGGGAAACCATCAATGTTGAGGATGAAGTTTTGGGTGGATTTGGTGAGTGTTTTTGGACCAATGATGATGATTTCAGATTTGTTGCAATTGAGTTTGAGGAAATTTGATTGAAGCCAAGATTTTATTTCAGTGATGCAGTTTGTCAGTGTAGAGTGTGTGGTGGGGGAAATTGACTTGGTGGAGATGAGGAGCTGGATATCATCGGCGAAGCAGTGGAAGTTGAGACCATGACGGCGGATTAATTGACCAAGGGGGAACAGGTAGAGGATGAAGAGGAGGGGGCCAAGGACTGAGCCTTGGGGGACACCTTGGGGGAGGGGAGCGGTGGGGGATTTATAGTTGTTAATGGAGATGAACTGGTGTCTGTCAGAGAGGTAAGATTTGAACCAGGATAGGGCTGTGCCGGTGATGTTAAGGGAGGTTTCAAGTCGGGTGAGGAGAATGGAGTGATTTATGGTGTCAAAGGCGGCGCTGAGGTCAAGTAGGATGAGGATGTTGAGGTTGCCAGCGTCGGAGGAGAGGAGAATGTCGTTTGTGATTTTGAGGAGCGCAGTTTCAGTACAGTGGTTTGAGCGGAATCCGGATTGGAAAGTTTCATACAGGTTATTGGTAGAGAGGTGGTATTTGAGTTGGGAAGCTACAGCACGTTCCAAAACTTTGGACAGAAAGGGTAGGTTGGAGATTGGTCTGAAGTTGTTTGGGGTGTCAGGGTTTAGACCAGGTTTTTTCAGAATGGGGGTGACAGCAGCGATTTTGAGGGATGGCGGGACGATGCCAGTGGACAGGGAGGAGTTAATTGTTGCAGTGATAAGTGGAGAGAGAGCAGGAAATGCCGGTTTACACCGAAGATAGACACAAAATGCTGGAGTAACTCAGCGGGTCAGGCAGCATCTGTGGAGAACATGGATAGGTGACGTTTCACAGAGTGCTGGAGTAACTCAGCGGGTCAGGCAGCATCTCTGGAGAAAATAATTGACGTTTTGGGTCAAGACCCTTCTTCAGACCTGTAAGTGCTGTATGAACAGGCCCTTGGGCTCACAATGTCCCTGCTGAACATGATGCCAAGACCATCTTGTATCTGCCCACACATAATCCATATCCCTCCAAATCCACATTCCTGTCCAAACGTCTCCTCAATGCCATTATCATAAATGCCTCAACCATGTCCCATGGCAGCAGGTTCCAGGCACCCACCATCCTCTGTGTAACGACAACTACTGAAAGGCCTGGATACTGGGGATGTGGAGAGCATGTTTCCACTTGTGGGAGAGTCCAGGAGCAGTGGCCTCAGAATAAAAGGATGCTTTTAGTAAGGAGTTGGAGGAATTGCTAGTGATGGCATGGATGAGATGGGCTGATAGAGGCCATAGAATACATGTGTATGTTTAATACATGGCTAATGGAATACATGTGTATGTCTAATACATGGCTAATGGAATACATGTGTATGTTTCTATGATTATTTGTAACTGCATTTGATGATTATTAGCAGAAAATTAAAGAAAGCATTTGCAGGGAATGTCAGGTTGAGGTTGATCTTTGACTCTCTGGGGGACAGTGCCTCTATTGGGGGCATTCCTGTCCGCAGGAATTAGATCATGGACTCAGATCCAATGCAGAAACCACTGCGATGGTGCATGGTGCAGAGCTGTATGCATGGCTGGTTGTTGTAGCAGTTAATGCAGGGCTTCCTAGGTAGATGTCACATGTCTTCTCTTGGCCATCGGTACTTGGACATTATTTGATAACGTAAGCAGTGGCTGAGAAGCAGATGATCTACACATTGGCACCCCTCTCTGTGGGAGCGTGAGCATGCTGCACACCCACTAGACCGAGAGACATGGACCGTAAATCACGCACCATGTTGAAGTGTGAAAGGGACTGCATTACCTCACGTACACGGTTACATCATGAAGGAAACGATACCTGGCCCACAGCCTGCACAAGCAACACAAACACTTCACCAGGGGATTTCCGGAGAGTGTGCCTGGAAAATGAGACAAGCAAATGTTAGCAGGAGTGTGGTCTGGTGTGCTTGGGCGGTGTGGTCAGTGTGGGTCAGTTTGGACAGTGTGGGTCAGTGTTGGCCAGTTTGGTCAGTGTGGGTCAGTGTTGGCCAGTTTGGACAGTGTGGTCAGTTTGGCCATTGTGGGTCAGTGATGTTAGTGTGGTCAGTGTGGGTCAGTTTGGTCAGTGTGGGTCAGTGTTGGCCAGTTTGGACAGCGTGGTCAGTTTGGCCATTGTGGGTCAGTGATGTTAGTGTGGTCAGTGTAGGGGGGTCGGTGTGGGGGGGGAGTCAGTGTGGGTAGCGTGTGCAGGTAGCGTGTGCTGGTAGCGTGTGCAGGTAGCGTGTGCAAGTAGCGTGTGCAGGTAGCGTGTGCAGGTAGCGTGTGCAGGTAGCGTGTGCAGGTAGCGTGTGCAGGTAGCGTGTACAGGTAGCGTGTGCAGGTACTTCTCTTCCATTTCATCCTTCTCTAACTCCCCGCATTAACCTTTCAACAGGATGCCCTCCACAGATCTCTCCATAGTCATGTGCCGTTCCCATCACAGATATTTCCCTTTACATTTTCATTCCTCTCCCCCACATTCTCTGCAACTTAAACTCATTTGTTTTCTCTTTCATGGCGTCATAGAGTCTTACAGCATGGAAACAGGTCCTTTGGTCCAGCTTGCCCACACCATCCAACATGCCCCATCTACACTAGTTCCACCTGCCTGCATTTGGTCCATATCCCTCTAAACCTGTCCTATCCATGTACCTAACTAAAGGTTTCTTAACTGTTGCGATAGTCCCTGCCTTAACTACCTGCTCCGGCAGCTCGTTCCATACATCCACCGCCCTTTGTGTGAAAAAGTTACCCCTCAGATTCCTATTAAATCTTTCCCCCCTTTCAGGACCTGATCCTGAAATGTCGTCTGTCCATGTTCTCCAGAGATGCTGCCTGACCCGCTGAGTTACTCCAGCACTCTGTGAAACGTCACCTATCCATGTTCTCCAGAGATGCTGCCTGACCCGCTGAGTTACTCCAGCACTCTGTGAAACGTCACCTATCCATGTTCTCCACAGATGCTGCCTGACCCGCTGAGTTACTCCAGCACTCTGTGAAACGTCACCTATCCATGTTCTCCACAGATGCTGCCTGACCCGCTAAGTTACTCCGGCATTTTGTGCCCAGCCTTTGCTACACCCGGGTCATTCCTATGGAATAGGAAAATCTCATCCCTTCAGCCGCCCCTGATCAGCTTTCCCAAGGAGAATGTCCCTCCCTCCCAGTGAAGTCGTGCAGCAAGACATTCCCTCCCCAGCTCTTCCAAGAGACCAGTTACACCCAATTAATGAGTCGAGTAGAAATGTGAACCTTTTCCTAGTTGTTATAAAACCTGCTCTTGTTTTTTTTTAACTACTCTGCCCATATTTGTTGTGCTTGAAACTGAAGGTAGTGGGATATTTTTCAGATAAAACTCTACAACTGAACTGAAACTGGATCCACATGTTGCATTGAAATAAAGCCCAGAGCAGTGGAACCCATGGCTCAGAGTGAAGAATCAATGTATTGTTAGCAAGACCTGGCAGCCTCCCAACCTGCTAATTGACACCAATGGTTACATCTACATTTCAAGTCACTATTACACTGACAATAAAACAATTGTTTCTGTTGCCAACAGCTGAAAAGAACGATTCCAGTTTAAAAAATAAAATTTAATAATTAGTCCCAAGGTATCTGTAAAATGTGCCACATTTTGATCACTTAACTCTGAATAGCCCCATATTTCCAAGAATCCGTGAAGCCCTCAGATACTGACCACTAGTTTGTGCATTAGTTGGTGAACATTAACAGCACCTTGTTAGATTGACTTGGTACATTGTAGAAACAAGGAACTGGCAGAAGATGGTTTATACGCAAAAGGACACAAAGTGCTGGAGTAACTCAGCGGGTCAGGCAGCATCTGTGGAGAACATGGATAGGTGACGTTTCACTGAGTGCTGGAGTAACTCAGTGGGTCAGGCAGCATCTGCGGAGAAAAGGAATGGTTGACGTTTCACAGAGTGCTGGAGTAACTCAATGGGTCAGGCAGCATCTCTGGAGAACATGGATGGGTGACGTTTCACAGAGTGCTGGAGTAACTCAGTGGGTCAGGCAGCATCTGTGGAGAACATGGATAGGGGATGTTTTGGGTTGGGATCCTTCTTCACACTCGCTTTTGGCCAGATTTATATTCGGCTTGGCCGGTATTATCTGCTGAATGAGTTCTGAAAGTAACAGATGCCAAACGTACTCCCGTCCAAAGTTAAACGTCAGCCATTTTGAAAGTAGAAATTATGAATCATTCAGAATAAAATGCCCACTATTTGTCAATTAAAGCAATCGCTCATATAATTACAACTAAAGGAGATGGAGGCTGGCAAACATCTAAATTGATCTTTTGTAGTTTTGTGCATTTTCACACAAAGTTAGATAGTTTATTGTGGGTTTTTCCCTCACTGAATGACTGGCCAACCTAGTACCCAGTTTGTCACAGTGACCAGTGTAGGCTAGGACCAGGGTCACAGGGGGACACAGTGGGACCACAGAGGGTCACAGAGGGTCACAGGGGGTCACAGGGGGACCACAGAGGGTCACAGAGGGTCACAGAGGGTCACAGAGGATCACAGAGGGTCACAGAGGGTCACAGGGGGGTCACAGGGGGTCACAGGGGGACCACAGAGGGTCACAGAGGGGTCACAGAGGGCCACAGAGGGCCTGCCGCTACCTTGTGTGTGCCCTTTTACACATCACCCCTGTGAAGCCAATCTTCTCCTGACACCGTGTGGGCTTCTAGGGCTGAACAGGCCACGGGCAGTGGCTGCCTCATGTTTTATGATGATTGAACGCAGCACATTGACTGCAGAAGGACCATTAAGTAGGCCACAGACTCGTACAGCATGCAAACAGGCCCTTCAGCCCATTGAGTCTGCCCCAACCTGCACCCATCCATCACTTAGAGCCCTGGTACTAGATGGAGCAGCATTCTGTGCTGTAGCAACAGCATAGTGTGGGACAATCAGTTGCTGAATGACATGACCAAATTCTAAATAGAACAATTAGTACTACCGGAATTCTGTGGAGCATAGATTTCCAGGAAAGCTGGAGGGAGTTTCTTGGACACACACACTGACGTCTGAGTGATGTGTTCTGAAACCACAAGTAAATATATAAAGGCTAATTGTAAGGAATTAGTCGAGCTCCAAGTTGGTCATTGCAAAAATGAAAGGGCTTGAGCAACTTTAGATTTATGTCGCAATTCTGGTTATTGTAAAATGTGTAAACATGAGCTAAAAACCTGGCCTCCACCCAAGGTAGATGGGAACAGAATGTCATCTCCTCAGTGGAATAATCAGATCTAGGAGAGAGGAAGAGCAGAAGAGGAAGAGTCCAAAGGGGCCGTGTGTTTGTTCTGCACATGGATCGAGCAAAAGGCAGTGACATGAATGGATAATTCTGAATCGTGTCTCCAGAATTGTACATATTGTATCTCCAGTCACTTGAACCAGATGGGACTCGACTCTACCGACCCATCCATCCAGCCCACAGAGGTGGCCAGTCTGACCAAAGCCCAAATGGAACAGGTCCCAGATCCTGGATCCCGGATCCTGCTCCGGTTTAACAGGAAACCCAAGAGGAGCAAAACATCGAGAGGCAAAGACACAGATTCTCAATAGGTGTCAACACCTGGACAGGAATTGGTGCACGAAGATGGTAACGTTTTGACACAAAGGGTGGTGGGTGTATGGAACGAGCTGCCGGAGGAGGTAGTTGAAGCAGGGACTATCACCCCTGTTTAAGACACATTTAGACAGGTACATGGATAGGACAGGTTTAGAGGGATATGGGCCAAACACAGGCAGGTGGGACTGGTGTAGATGGGGCATGTTGATCGACACAGGAAAGTTGGACCAATGGGCCTGATTCCACACTGTCACTCTGTGATTCTATATCCAAAGATATTTTTTGACAAGAAAGTTAGCAAACATTGTACATCCCATGGGTTTCTGCTTTTCCGTGGCTCAAGGTTTTGTCATATGGGGCCTTTCTTCTAGCGCCTTGGAAAAAAGATAATGATCCAAACTCAGTTTAGCAGCAAGGCAAAACTTCCCAACAGGAAAAGTGGTCCAGCTGTGGGTGTCTAAGTTAAAAATAGGAGTGGATCAAAGATTGATAACATTGGCAGCAACATAATTGCTTGAGATTTGGGGAAAGTCCAGAGTTTAGGAAAGACGGGCCAAGGACTTGGCAATAGAACATGAGAATGATCTCACATGAAGCACAAAAATGATAATAGGACCATCTGAAATATGAGGTGGAGATTCACGTGTTAATGTGGATCTTTTATAGGCTGAGGCAGGAGAAATTATATTGGGGAACGAGACGATTAAACACATTTCTTTGTGTCCGTCTTTGCTGAAGGCACGAAAATCCATCATACACATTGGAGAGGGGATGGGTCTGGGGTAAACTAAACTCAAAGGAATTAGCCATAGTAGCAAACTGGCACTAGGGAATGACTGGGGACGGGGGGTGACTGGGGACGGGGGGTGACTGGGGACGGGGGGTGACTGGGGACGGGGGGTGACTGGGGACGGGGGGTGACTGGGGACGGGGGGTGACTGGGGACGGGGGGTGACTGGGTGGGGCGATGAGATGGGCCCCATTGGCAACAGTTCTGAACCCAAAATGCCATCTTCCAAAACGTTGTATCTGGAATGGTTGCCACTGGAAGTCAGCAAATATAATCCCACAATTCAGACAAGAGGAGGAGAAAGGAGGGGCATAATCAGCCTGAGACCAGCGCTAGAGAAAGCACTGCAATCCTTTATGGAGCAAGAGGTGACAGAGTAAACTGTAACAGGGATCTATGAAAGACAAGGCTGATCCGATAACTCTGTTCAGACATTTTTGAGGTTGTAACAAGCAGGATAAGGGGGCATGGGTGTGGAGTTTTGAATCTGAAGAAGAGTCTCCACCAGAAACCTCACCCATTCCTTCTCTCCAGAGATGTTGCCTGTCCCGCTGAGTTACTCCGGCATCTTGTGTCAGCCCTTCACTAACTGTAGATCTGTCATTGTGGGAATGTCCTGTTAACATTGGAACAAGGCAGGGTCAGCCACTTGGATTATATAAAGCAGAAACTGAGAGCTGTTATTAGTGAGACCATTTGTCCTTACTGCTGGCTGTATGGGACGATTCTCTGTAATTTTGTTTTGCAGTTGTGACAGACAAGACATGACATTCGAAGCATTTGCAGCGCAGTGCCTATCACACTATTGTGCCTTGTCTCAGGTACGTTATTCAGAGTGCAGACGGCATTCTCCATAAGTATTACTGCACTTTTAATCTTCAATTCCGTGCATGACTGCATCTTTTTAAATATTCAGAGGCCCAATATCACATTTCAAAGCACAAATATAATTTGCTGGAATGCCTCATCTCTGCACTTATGGAATAGTCCACCCTTTATGGTTTGATTTAAAAGTTCACAGATGAACAACTTTTATGAAGAGAAATAAAAGCTTCTTCTCAGTTCTCTTGATTTAGTGCAATTTGGAGACAGAGGGTTGGTTGATGGACTGGAAATAAGGAGCTGGGGTAATTGCTTCTGCTCAGACAGATAGGTGGTGTAGTACACCTGGTCAGTACAGGTGTGGTACCCCTGGTCAGTGCAAGTGTAGTACTCCTGGTCAGTACAGGTGTGGTACCCCTGGTCAGTACAGGTGTGGTACCCCTGGTCAGTGCAGGTGTGGTACACCTGGTCAGTACAGGTGTGGTACCCCTGGTCAGTACAGGTGTAGTACCCCTGGTCAGTGCAGGTGTGGTACCCCTGGTCAGTACAGGTGTGGTACCCCTGGTCAGTACAGGTGTGGTACCCCTGGTCAGTACAAGTGTAGTACACCTGGTCAGTACAGGTGTGGTACCCCTGGTCAGTACAGGTGTAGTACCCCTGGTCAGTCCAGGTGTAGTACCCCTGGTCAGTACAGGTGTAGTACACCTGGTCAGTACAGGTGTGGTACCCCTGGTCAGTACAAGTGTAGTGCCCCTGGTCAGTGCAGGGCAGCTTTGACCTTGGGCTTTGCTGCCTACCTGGGTGTGGAAACACAAAGTCAGGAACGTGCAGATGGTGCAAGTAATGGATGAGGGAGGGCAAACATGTAACAGAGAGATCAAGCTGCTGAAGACGTGAATTGTTGCATTTTTGGAGAAAAGAAAATCAAGAAGAGGTATTCATTAAATGAGGATGAACAGAAAGCCCATCTACAGATTTGCATTGTGAGTCCATGGATAACACCCACATTATTTCAGCAGCCGAGCTCTGCAAACAGTAATGGTGACACTAATAGTAATTACACCACTACTCTCATCCTTCAGTTGTTGTCTCCGCAGCCTGCACTGAGGAAGATTTTCCTTAAACCTGTTTCCTTGGCAATTACCCATGGGTTCTTAATCTCACAATGCCCACAGCTTTCCCAGTCACATTATCGCAAGGTGAACAGGTGGGAGAATAATTTGTGTAGAAGTTTTGAACACCACCTTTGATTGACTTTCTGGAACTCTAGTAAATACTAAACATTATTTTTTTTAAATGAATGAACATCTAACCTATCAATGGTCAATGATCACTTAAAATGTTCTGGTAGGTTCTTGCACTCTCCTTTAGTTATTGGAAAGCTCCAAACTGGCATTGCTGGTGTCGTTGTAAATCCATAATCTGCCCACTCTGTCTGCTTCCAATGGGTGTTCCTCTGGACAAACTAACACCTGCACTATTTTAGCACCTGGCACGACTCACACCACAAGAGTGAATGCCACGAGAGAACCAATCAGCACCTGTAGACCCCAAATGAATTCAGCAAATTGAGTCAAACTTTGCAACAGAGATGGTAAAAAACTGCAGATGCTGGTTTAAATCGAAGGTAGACACAAAATGCTGGATTAACTCAGTGGGTCAGGCAGCATCTCCTGACCCGCTGAGTTACTCCAGCATTTTGTGTCCACCTTCGATTTAAACCAGCATCTGCAGTTGTTTTTCCTACACATTTTGCAGCAGAGATGGTCTGTCCTCAGTTCTGTACCAGGCAGCTTTAGAAATTTCTTCTACAATAGTGTTTTTCTTCTACAACAGGGCGAGTTCTCTAATTGGTTATCGTTTAGGCACAAATTGTATTCAACTATTTATTAATTTACAAAAGCATAATCCAAACATTGGTTTATTAGATTGTGGAGGTCACTGAGGCTCGTGAGGGACAATACAAGATCAATACCGGCCACATCTAAATTCACTGCATCCTGATCTCTACCTCAATCTATCTACATGCTCTAAACATTTAATTCCCTCACACCAGGTTGATTTCTGTGATATTCTGGATGAAAGCCGTGTTACTTTCAATGTCCAAGACCAAACTATGTTACTTTTACATCATAAAATCCTCACCAATTCCTTTCAGATAAACATTTTAAGCTGCTATTTTAAAAACCTGTCAGATATTTGATGGTGGCACGGTGGCGCAGTGGTAGAGTTGCTGCCTCACAGCACCAGAGACCTGGGTTCGATCCTGACTACTGGTGCTGTCTGTGCAGAGTTTGCACGTTCTCCTGGGGACCGCATGGGTTTCCCTCCGTGTGCTCGTTTCCTCCCATGTCCCAAAGATGTGTAGAACTAGTGTGAATGGCTGACCGATGGTCAGTATCGACAGTCAGTATCAATGGTCAGTACCGATGGTCAGTATCGACGGTCAGTATCGATGGTCAGTACGGAGTCAGTATCGACGGTCAGTATCGATGGTCAGTACGGACAGTCAGTATCGACGGTCATTATCGATGGTCATTATCAATGGTCAGTATCGATGGTCAGTATCATTGGTCATTATCGACGGTCAGTATCGATGGTCAGTACGGACTCGGTGCAACGAAAGACCTGTTTCCATGCTGTATCTCGAAACCAAAATATAAAGTTATGCTTGAATAATATGGACCTGTTCTGGATTCAACCTTTCAGACTTTCACCTTGCACAAATTTATCATCAAAGTTCCTTTTCCTCTCTCATTACAAGTACACATGGCAAATGGTGAATCCAGAATTCTTTGCATTTTGCATCTTGTTTCACCAAGCTCTCACTCAGTTTGTAAAGGGATGTGTGTTTGTGAGCTGAGCAGACCCATTAAGCATTGTAAAATGGCCACTTATTTGAAAGATCCCAATCAGCAAGAGGGGGATTTATTCTAATAAGAGTGGGATCAGAAGTTTAACCTGAACCATTGCAACAACATTCCTTGCACTCGGTGGAATTAACCCTGTCAAACTGTAGAGAGCGCAATCAATAACGTAGGAAAATGGATATTCACCCTAAGCTCCAATCTTGCAAGCAGTGCACCTGGACAATATTAGTTTCTGAAGAATGCGATTTAATTAGAGTATGGATCATTTACCATAATTAAATTCAAGAATTTACAATGTATTAACTTCCTAAGTAGCTTCATTGATGAAACGTTCAGTAAATTTCCAGTCAATCTGAATTTTACTTCTAAAGGTTTTTAATTTACAGACAGCAGCCTGCACTAACACCATCCCTATTGTGCTGATAGATATCCGACAGTCATTACCAGTTTTCATAAGGTCCAATTAGGCCCATTAGCCAAACATCAGTGGAGATGATGCGGTGGCAGGGCAGAGGTTGGAGGGGAGGTAGTGTGGCAATAAGTGGACAAGACACAATCAGCAGGGACCTGCAAAGAGACCTCTCTCTGAGAAACCTCCTCCAGTTACATTTCCCACAATTTATTTAAACCTACGGAAATATTTTGATAAAGTTCCGCATGGAAAATCTCTCATTAATTGGAAAGTCCCCAGGAGCCAAGCTGGATGAGCTGCTGATTAGAAGGCAGAAGAATGTCCATGTGAGTGGTCTTGGAGAACGGTTATTCCTGCAGTGTCCCCCCCCCCACACACACTCCCCCCACCCCCCCCACACACACTCCCCCCACACACACTACCCCCACACTGCCTGGTAAAGGACAACCGTGTAAGCTGCTTAAACTTGCTGACCACACAAAAACAAGAGCAGATTTTCCAGCCACTGAGCGTGAATAGGGAGATTCAACGAGGAATTCCTTCAAGACGAGGGTCAGGGGTCCTCTCCCCGACAGCAGCCTCCTGTCTCACACTCCGCCCAGCTAGCAGCAGGTAGTTCCGCTGGCACAGGAGGGGCCTGATCTGCTGATGGGCTGAGGCTGATTTACAACCTCATGGAGATAGGGTGGTCAGTCATACGGCCACAGTTCCAAATTAAAATCAGGGTTTACTAGCCTGAAGTTAATAAAGATATTGCTGCAAATATACAGCAGATTCATCAGCAGCACCACAGTCCCGGAATAGTTCATGGTTTCTTGTGCAAAGCTTGCATCAGACTTGGCCTTTCAGACTGACGATGTACGTTAATTCTGCACCTATTGTCTATTGCTCTCCTGCTGGGAAGCTGATGGTCTTGGATTAGCTGCCCGTTTAACAACCTGACTTCGCAAAATCGCTGGCCTGTGGAGTCTGATAAAAATCAAACAAGCAACAAAATTAACCTGCTCTTCCTGGTTTTCTAAAGCCTGGGACAGATTGAAATGTCCCCTGGGGATGAAGGAACCAATTCAAGACTTTGTTGGCTGAATTGACTGCAGGAAGCTGGCAGCAAGCGGGGAGTGACCCATTTGTCCATGTGGACACCGACACAGGAGGGTGGGGCTCTAATCAGGGAATTATCAGCTTGGCTGCTGATTAAAAACCATAACTTCAAAATGATAACCTCTGCATTGCCACCTAAATCTTGTGCAAGTTGTCATGATGTCAATAGATCAGACACTTGAAATGTGTGCCTCAAAGGTTGAGGTGGGAGAAATTAGGTAAAGGTATCAGGAAAAAGGGAGAGCTGCCACTTGAATTAGCTGAGCCCAGTGCTCCTGTGAACTGGATAACTAGGGGTGTCTCTCTGGCATCTGTCCATCTGTGGGAGGTGATGGTGCAGCTTGGTGTTGTCCTGCTTGGAGAGGGGAATTGTTCATCTGTGGTTCCATTGGCTTGTGTGACTGACTAGGCCTACCTGTGACAGGCAGGTGTGTACTACTAGGGGTGTACATTGGCTTTACATTAAGTTGTGTGTCCAGGTAGGTTGGGCTGAGTTCTGCTGATGAATGTACTTAGGAAGTTAGAGAGAAAAGAAAACGCAATAATGGTGGGTTCAAAATGAGTAACGATAACCAAACTCAATCAGGATGTGACAGTGCAAACAAACTCCGAGTGCACCTCTGATTAGAGATAGGACAGGGAATACAACATTGAAGGCTCTGTGAATATATGCAGCATTTGCAACAAGCTAGGTGAATTAATGGCACAAACGGAAATAAATGGGCACATTCTAATGACAATTATAAACAAAATGGTGCAGAAGGTTGCGAGATCCAAAACATCACCCATCCTTTTTCTCCAGAGATGCAGCCTGACCCACTAAGTTCCCCAGCACTTCATGCCCCATCTGCACTGGTCCCACCTGCCCACACCGACCAACATGCCCCATCTACACTAGTCCCACCTGCCCACACTGACCAACATGCCCCATCTACACTAGTCCCACCTGCCCACACCGACCAACGTGCCCCATCTGCACTAGTCCCACCTGCCCACGTTTGGCCCATATCCCTCTAAACCTTTCCTATCCATGTACCTGTCCAAATGTCTTTTAATGTCCTTTAAAAGATACACTTTTATGCGGCAACTGGTGCCCTTGACTTTAAAGAATGGAATAAAGGCAACAGAGGAAGAATCCTGGTGCAAAAAAAATCAAAAGTAAAATCAGTTTGGGTGGAGCCATGTAATTATAACATTGGTAGGAGTTACATGCAGGCCCTCAAATATGTCAGGAAAGTTGAGATGCTTGCAACAAAAGTAATACAATAATCATGGGAAAGGGTGCACATAGACAATCATAATACCAGCGGCACATTTACTGAGTGTAAAATAGATGTCTTATGATATTGAGGGACCGATAAAGGAACTGGCTATTTTCAGGTAACTGAGGTGCCTTAAGGGAACAGTGATCATAAAGTGATGGAATTTTATATAAAGATTGAAAGCAATTTAGTGCAATCTGAAACCAAGTCTTGTCTGAATAAAGTAAGCCAGAAGGATGAGGTGGTTACTGGCTCAGGCAAGTTGGAAAACTACGTTAAAAGCTGTTTCAGGAAAGTGGCAATGACTAACATGTAACGTTTTACACATCTAACATCAAACTGGAGCACAGGTATAGGAATAATGTTTCAACTATTCTCATCAAAATAAGTTAAAAGCAATTTAAAATCAAAGGTAAAGGCTTAGAATGTTGTTAAGAAAAACAATGAGAATTGGGAAAGTTCAGAATTTAGCAAAAGGGAAGTAGAATATAAGATATTTGCAAAATACATAAAAGATTGTAAGAGTTTCTCCACATACGTAGAGGAGATGATCAACAGATGTGGACCCTAAGACTGAGACAAGAGAAGTTTTACTTGTGAATACAGTAAGGCAAAGAAATTAAACACAAATTGTGTCTGCCTTCAGGGGAGAGGAGGACAAACACCTCCTCAACACAGTGGAGGATGAGAGGAAAGGAGGATTTCAAAGAATAGCAAATATCTACTAATGGAAAAATTAATGGGATTGAAAGGCAGTAAATACCCAGCTTCCCCAGGCTTAAGGATGTTCCTATGGATACAAGGTTATCATCTTCCAAAATTCCATGGACTCTAGAATGGTTCCCACGGGTGGATGTTGCTGGTAATGCCAACATGTGTTGACAATTCTTAATTACCCATAGACAAATAGACAATAGGTCCAGGAGTAGGCCATTCGGCCCTTCAAGCCATTCAATGTGATCATGGCTGAACATCTACAATCAGTACCCCATTCCTGCCTTCTCCCCATATCCCTTGATTCCGCTAGCCCTAACTCCAACTCTTTTAAATGCATCCAGTGAATCGACCTCCACTGCCTTCTGAGCAGAGAATTCCACAAATTCATAACTCTGTGTGAAAAAGATTTTCCTCATCTCATTTCTAAATGGCCTACCTCTTATTTGTAAAGTGCGGCCCCTGGTTCTGGACTCCCCCAACATGGAGAACATGTTTCTTGCATCTAGCGTGTCCAATCCCTTAATAATTTTCTATGTTTCTATAAGATCCCCACTCATCCTTCTAAATTCCAATGAATACAAGTCCAGTCGTTCCATTCTTTCATCGTATGATAGTACCGCCATCCAGGGAATTAACCTCGTGAGCCTACACTGCACTCCCTCAATAGTAAGGATGTCCTTCCTCAAATTAGGAGACCAAAACTGCACACAATACTCCAGGCGTGGTCTCACCAGGGCCCTGTACAACTGCAGAAGGACCTCTTTGCTCCTGCACTCAACTCCTTGGACTTAGAAGATATCCACAGGAGAGTGAACATGGCCTGCAGGGAGGAATGTGGATCAGGAAATGGCACATGAAAAGGCCAAAGAAACATGCCAACTAATTCTTCTCATGCTATGAGAACCAGCACCATTTATGCCCTGGAATCCCAAAATAACAAACGGTACCTTACCTGGGCTTCATGTGGCAAATGCCAGCTGCCACACCTTGGTACAGGTACATCACAGGCATGGTGGCAACTCTCAACAGTCCTTTACCTTGATGACTTTTTCTCGACCATTGAGAACAGAGCTTGGAGAGTTGGTCAAAGCCAGCCTCCACATGCTTATCCAAGGGTCTCCAACTTCCTTTCCTCAGCCTAGCTGAGTGCAGTGCTTGTTCATCAGCTGATGCACTGAAACGTCTGCCATCCCATCTCCCTGGTCACCGTTCAAGCCTGTCAGAGGCGGAATGGTGGGGATGCCAGTTGCCCCCTTGGGTGGCGATACAGATGGAAGGCTTCTCTCTTCCTTCTAGCCGCAACTCATTCATTGAGGTCCGAGCCCAGTCGGGTCTCCAGTCCCATGACTGCTCCCCCACCTGAGGTGGTCTCCTTGCCCATAAACGGTGAACCACAGGTCCTGACCAGAAACATTACCTACCCATGTTCTCCAGATGCTGCCTTACCCTCTGAGTTGCTCCAGCACTCTGTGAAACATCACCTATCCATGTTCTCCACAGATGCTGCCTGACCCGCTGAGTTACTCCAGCACTCTGTGAAACGTCACCTATCCATGTTCTCCAGAGATGCTGCCTGACCCACTGAGTTACTCCAGCACATTGTACCTATCCATGTTCTCCACAGATGCTGCCTGACCCGCTGAGTTACTCCAGCACTCTGTGTTTTTTGGTGAATCACAGGCCCTGGTGCTCAAGCTACAGGATGGAGATAAACCCATTGTGATCCAGACCTGCTCGTGTCATGATCAAATGTTCTCACTCTCAACAATGTGTGGCAACCTTGCTCTGCCACATTGCTCACCAAGGGATGACCACAATGTGTGGCAACCTTGCTCTGCCACATTGCTCACCAAGGGATGACCACAATGTGTGGCAACCTTGCTCTGCCACATTGCTCACCAAGGGATGACCACAATGTGTGGCAACCTTGCTCTGCCACATTGCTCACCAAGGGATGACCACAATGTGTGGCAACCTTGCTCTGCCACATTGCTCACCAAGGGATGACCACAATGTGTGGCAACCTTGCTCTGCCACATTGCTCACCAAGGGATGACCACAATGTGTGGCAACCTTGCTCTGCCACATTGCTCACCAAGGGATGACCACAATGTGTGGCAACCTTGCTCTGCCACATTGCTCACCAAGGGATGACCACAATGTGTGGCAACCTTGCTCTGCCACATTGCTCACCAAGGGATGACCACAATGTGTGGCAACCTTGCTCTGCCACATTGCTCACCAAGGGATGACCACAATGTGTGGCAACCTTGCTCTGCCACATTGCTCACCAAGGGATGACCACAATGTGTGGCAACCTTGCTCTGCCACATTGCTCACCAAGGGATGACCACAATGTGTGGCAACCTTGCTCTGCCACATTGCTCACCAAGGGATGACCACAATGTGTGGCAACCTTGCTCTGCCACATTGCTCACCAAGGGATGACCACAATGTGTGGCAACCTTGCTCTGCCACATTGCTCACCAAGGGATGACCACAATGTGTGGCAACCTTGCTCTGCCACATTGCTCACCAAGGGATGACCACAATGTGTGGCAACCTTGCTCTGCCACATTGCTCACCAAGGGATGACCACAATGTGTGGCAACCTTGCTCTGCCACATTGCTCACCAAGGGATGACCACAATGTGTGGCAACCTTGCTCTGCCACATTGCTCACCAAGGGATGACCACAATGTGTGGCAACCTTGCTCTGCCACATTGCTCACCAAGGGATGACCACAATGCTGAATGTGTTGCAACAATGCAGATTTGGAAACATTAGAGGGTTTTGTTTTTTCTCTGGATTGTCAGAGGCTGAGGGAAGACCTGATAGAAATATGTAAAACTATGAGGCACAGATAGGACGAACATTCAGGACCTTTTCCCCAGGGGTGGAAATGTTAAAGACTAGAGACCACAGCTTGAAGATGAGAGGGTGAAGGTTTAAGCAGGTGTGTGGGGCACAGAGAAGGGTGGGTGCTTAGAATATGCAGCCAGGGGCGATGGTGGACACAGATACATCAGTGGTATTCAAGGGGCTTTTGAATAGGCACATGGATATGCAGAGATTAGTGTGATGGTGTATGTTTGGCATGGACATTGTGGACACCTGTTCCTGTGCTGAGCTGTTCTATCTTCCAATAAACTGTGAACATCACTACAACCCAAGCAATTCTGCTCACTATCTCAAAACTGAATTCAATCTCGATCACACCATTCTCTGGCTCAGACTCACGGGGCAAACAGAGGCTTGGGGCAACACAGATGCTAGCAGGTTACTGAGAGGCATCTTACTGAGCTCAGATAATAGAAGCACACATTGTAGCAGAGTCAAAGTTATTACATATATTAAGGATGAACCAGAGGAGGAGAAGCAGGACAAAAATGTGGATGAAATTTATTTTTTTCTTTACGGGGAGAAAGTGAAACTTACATTCCTGAGCTCACAGTGCCCCATGATCATGTTATAGTCAAAGTGCTTCCAAGAAGTGAAGGCACAGTTGAAATGGAGATCATTCAGCAGGAACAGGGGATCTAACAGGTGTTAGGGGCTGGACACTGCACGCCAATGAGAGGCATCTCAATGTCAATGAAATTAATTATGCCAATTATTAAAGGCAGGGTTATTCAACATGAATATTACAGAAGTATATTTTTCCATGTTGACTAATAACTTGAAGCACTTCCTTTTGGAAACTAAAATAACCTCAGGTCTCAGAGTAGGCAAGTTTCACTTTGGCTGCTGATAATCACTGGGCTAGAGGTAAAAGAGCCATTAGGAGGCAGTGATCACAACATGATAAGTTTTACTCTGCAAATGGAAAGGCAGAAGGGAAAATCGGAAGTGTCGGTATTACAGTACAGCAAAGGGGATTACAGAGGCATGAGGCAGGAGCTGGCCAAAATTGATTGGAAGGAGGCCCTAGCAGGGAAGACGGTAGAACAGCAATGGCAGGTATTCCTGGGAATAATGCAGAGGTTGCAGGATCAATTTATTCCAAAGAGGTGGAAAGACTCTAAGGGGAGTAAGAGACACCTGTGGCTGACAAGGGAAGTCAGGGACAGCATAAAAATTAAGGAGAGGAAGTATAACATAGCAAAGAAGAGTGGGAAGACAGAGGATTGGGACTCTTTTAAAGAGCAACAAAAGTTAACTAAAAAGGCAATACGGGGAGAAAAGATGAGGTACGAGGGTAAACTAGCCAATAATATAAAGGAGGATAGCAAAAGTTTTTTTAGGTACGTGAAGAGGAAAAAAAGTCAAGGCAAATGTGGGTCCCTTGAAGACAGAAGCAGGGGAATTTATTATGGGGAACAAAGAAATGGCAGACGAGTTAAACCGTTACTTTGGATCTGTCTTCACTGAGGAAGATACGCACAATCTCCCAAATGTTCTAGGGGCCGGAGAACCTAGGGTGATGGAGGAACTGAAGGAAATCCACATTAGGCAGGAAATGGTTTTGGGTAGACTGATGGGACTGAAGGCTGATAAATCCCCAGGGCCTGATGGTCTGCATCCCAGAGTACTTAAGGAGGTGGCTCTAGAAATAGTGGAAGCATTGGAGATCATTTTTCAATGTTCTATAGATTCAGAATCAGTTCCTGTGGATTGGAGGATAGCAAATGTTATCCCACTTTTTAAGAAAGGAGGGAGAGAGAAAACGGGTAATTATAGACCAGTTAGTCTGACATCAGTGGTGGGGAAGATGCTGGAGTCAATTATAAAAGACGAAATTGCTGAGCATTTGGATAGCAGTAACGGGATCATTCCGAGTCAGCATGGATTTACGAAGGGGAAATCATGCTTGACAAATCTACTGGAATTTTTTGAGGATGTAACTAGGAAAATTGACAAGGGAGAGTCAGTGGATGTGGTGTACCTCGACTTTCAGAAAGCCTTCGACAAGGTCCCACATAGGAGATTAGTGGGCAAAATTAGGGCACATGGTATTGGGGGTAGGGTACTGACATGGATAGAAAATTGGTTGACAGACAGAAAGCAAAGAGTGGGGATAAATGGGTCCCTTTCGGAATGGCAGTCAGTGACCAGTGGGGTACCGCAAGGTTCGGTGCTGGGACCCCAGCTATTTACGATATACATTAATGACTTAGACGAAGGGATTAAAAGTACCATTAGCAAATTTGCAGATGATACTAAGTTGGGGGGTAGTGTGAATTGTGAGGAAGATGCAATAAGGCTGCAGGGTGACTTGGACAGGTTGTGTGAGTGGGCGGATACATGGCAGATGCAGTTTAATGTAGATAAGTGTGAGGTTATTCACTTTGGAAGTAAGAATAGAAAGGCAGATTATTATCTGAATGGTGTCAAGTTAGGAGGAGGGGGAGTTCAACGAGATCTGGGTGTCCTAGTGCATCAGTCAATGAAAGGAAGCATGCAGGTACAGCAGGCAGTGAAGAAAGCCAATGGAATGTTGGCCTTCGTAACAAGAGGAGTTGAGTATAGGAGCAAAGAGGTCCTTCTACAGTTGTACCGGGCCCTGGTGAGACCGCACCTGGAGTACTGTGTGCAGTTTTGGTCTCCAAATTTGAGGAAGGATATTCTTGCTATGGAGGGCGTGCAGCGTAGGTTCACTAGGTTAATTCCCGGAATGGCGGGGCTGTCGTATGTTGAAAGGCTGGAGCGATTGGGCTTGTATACACTGGAATTTAGAAGGATGAGGGGGGATCTTATTGAAACATATAAGATAATTAGGGGATTGGACACATTAGAGGCAGATAACATGTTCCCAATGTTGGGGGAGTCCAGAACAAGGGGCCACAGTTTAAGAATAAGGGGTAGGCCATTTAGAACGGAGATGAGGAAGAACTTTTTCAGTCAGAGGGTGGTGAAGGTGTGGAATTCTCTGCCTCAGAAGGCAGTGGAGGCCAGTTCGTTGGATGCTTTCAAGAGAGAGCTGGATAGAGCTCTTAAGGATAGCGGAGTGAGGGGGTATGGGGAGAAGGCAGGAACGGGGTACTGATTGAGAGTGATCAGCCATGATCGCATTGAATGGCGGTGCTGGCTCGAAGGGCTGAATGGCCTCCTCCTGCACCTATTGTCTATTGTCTCCTGTGCTGTAAAAACAACCAACTGCAGATGCTGGTTTACACAAAAGGGCACAGAGTGCTGGAGTAACTCAGCGGGTCAGGTAGCATCTGTGGAGAACATGGATAGGTGACGTTTCAAGTCAATCTAAAAGAGGGTCCTGACCCGAAATGCTACCTATCAATGTTCTCCAGAGATGCTGCCTGAGCCGGAGTTACTCCCTGACCCACTGAGTTACTCTGAGCCGTTGAGTTATCCACACTCTGTTATGTAGAGATGCTGCCTGACCCACTGAGTTACTCCCTGACCCACTGAGTTACTCCAGCACGCTGCGTTATGTACAGATGCTGAGTTACCCCACACTCTGCATTATGTAGAGATGCTGCCTGACCCACTGAGTTACTCCACACCTGTGCTATACTGATCTAATCCTGTAGTTCACATCTAGCGGTGAACATCGCCATCTACTGGCTACTCCTGACAACACCGTACAGTTTCATACCATGAGTTCTGCATGGGTGCAGGAGGTAACGGAGGGAGAGTTCGGGCATTGGGCCAGTGTAAGCCTGGAACATAAATGATACAGCGGGACAGCAAATATCCTGGACAATATAAGAGATGGTAACAAAATGTATATGCTGCAGAGAATAATGAAAATATACTGCAGAGCACAGCAGAATTTGTGCAAGATTCATGACGATATGGTGAAGTGTTGCTTAAAACAATAATTGTAAGACTTTGCATCTTGCAGCAGCTGTCCTCCATTCATATACACATGAATGGATTTTACTGTCAGAACAATACAAGGTTATTGCATGGTTAGTAATTTGGAACCAACAGAAAGACTAATGGACATGCTGCATGCAAACTGCATCCATCAGAAATTGTTGAATATCCCAGCCATGCAGTGCTTTGTCAAACGTTGTTGGTGAGACTCAAGAAGAAATTATTTCTTCCAACCACAATCCTCGCTTGCAACCTGTAATACTTCTGAGTAGCTTTCTGGTTTTGTTATCAACATTTAAACTAAATTAAGATGTACAAATTTGGAGTATTGTGCTCAGTTCTTGGCACTGTGTTATAGGAAAGATGTTGTCAAGCTGGAAAGGGTAGAGAAGATTTACGAGGATGCTGCCAGGACTAGAGGGTCTGAGTTATAGGTATAGGTAGAATAGACTGGGACTCTATTCCTTGGAGCATTGGAGGATGAGTGGTGATCTTATAGAGGTATACAAGATCATGAGAGGAATAGATCGGGTAGATGCACAAAGTCTCTTGACAAGAGTAGGCGAATCAAGAACCAGAGGACATAGGTTTAAGGTGAAGGGGAAAAGATTTAATAGGAATCTGAGGGGTAACTTTTTCACACAAAGGGTGGTGGGTGAATGGAACAAGCTGCCAGAGGAGGTAGTTGAGGCTGGGACTATCCCAACATTTAAGAAGCAGTTAGAAAGGTGCATGGATAGGACAGGTTCGGAGGGATATGGACCAACGGTTGACAGCTGGGACTAGTGTAGCTGGGACATGTTGGCTGGTGCGAGCAAGTTGGGCCAAAGGGCCTGTTTCCACTGTATCACTCTGCGACTCTGTGTCTCCAAACTGTGTCACTCTATGACTCTATGAAGGGCCTGTCTCCACGCTGTACCACTCTGTGTCTCCACACTGTATCACTCCATGACTCTAAAAGGCAGCAACAAAGGACCCTTCTGTTTCCATTTTGTTAGATGACAATTTCTAACCAATGAGCTTGAGCGAGACTGATAAGATTTAGATATGCAGCGCAGAAACAGGCCCTTCGGCCCACCGGGTCCGCACCACCCAGCGATCCCCGCACATTAACACTATCCTACACCCACTAGGGACAATTTTTCTTTTACATTTGCCCAGCCAATTAACCTACATACCTGCACGTCTTTGGAGTGTGGGAGGAAACCGAAGATCGCGGAGAAAACCCATGCAGGTCACGGGGAGAATGTACAAACTCCGTACAGTACAGCACCCGTAGTCAGGATCGAACCCGAGTCTCCGGCGCTGCATGCGCTGTAAGGCAGCACCTCTACCACTGCGCCCCCGTGCCAATAAGAACATAGACTTTAAAATGTTGGGAAACTTGCAGATAGAAACCAATTAATAAAGCAAAATATGTTCTCAATCTACCTTGGTGATTAATTCAAGGGTTCAGGGTGACATGTAACCTGAACAGATATCGTATTCACATTCAAAGTAGCTGAACACATACAATATAACATGAGTAACACTTAAATATTTTATTGAATCGTGTCCTTTAAATACTCCAAAAATGTATTAATCTGTTTACATTTAGAACACAAAACAATTACAAAAATTAGTGGTCCATTTCTTCAAACATTAAATAGTTCCGTTGGTACATTACCAGTTATAAAACTGTACAAAAAAATTCATCCAATGAATTCTTGAAGATTCGTTTCTCTTTGGTATTTCAAGTTACGAAGAAAACATACAAAAAAACACATTTTAAAAAAAAACTCTGACCCGATGCATCATAGCATTTGTCCACAAAAAAAAATTGTTCATACATTTCTGTATTTACTGAAGGATTGGATCCCAACCCATCGTCTAGAAACGATGCAGAATAACATTTGGTCATCAAAGCTGTTTAACTCCCCCAATTAGTTCTTTTTTTATATTCCAAAGGCCTCTTACTGAATCTCCTTTTGATTGTTACAGTTAAAGCAAAATAGTTTTGAGTTTTCAAGACAGTAGTTCTCCAATATACCTTGACATCTCAATAAACTCTTACTCCATGCATCTCGGGATCACCTTAAACTCCCTGTACAGCCCACCATTATAACATTTAGGATCAGCAGTGAACAAACTGCTCACGGAAGAAGAAAAAAGTTTTAGTGCCAACTGAAACAGGGGTCAAGGCAAAATATAGATTAGCCACCACCAAAACTCATTGGAGGATTATATGCAGTTAAATGCTCCTGAGTCCTTGTATTCCTATCAAATAGTGTTACCTGAAAAAAAGCCAGAAACAGCTCAAGCTTCAATTATAAATTTATTTCTTTAAGAAGGTGAGAAAATTAAAAATGATGATTTGTAGAATGCTGAGGCTCCAAGACTCATTCTAGTTATTTCTTTAGTTTGATGTATCATTGCAGTGAGAGCACTCCAGTGTTAGACCAGTGTTAGATGTACTGTATAAGGCATTTCATATTTGCAAAGTAAACACCAGTGTTTCGTACAACATCAGTGCCAGTGTTCCAACATGTAGACAGTTAATTATACTTTTACTAGTTGCGTTTTGCAAAGGCATCATTCAGTATCATACTCAATGAATCAATCAGTCACTGACTTCTTGAGTGGAACACATTACATTACATTGCCACTGATGTGAAAGCAAGCATTGGGTCTTTGAAACTTATTTACATTAGTAAATAAGAATGTTACAGGTTGGGACGTGCAAACATGCAGACACTATCTCCAGTCCTGTTTCCACTACTGATGGTAGTAACTTTGAACACTCCTAGTTTAACATCCCCACCTGCTATAGACACAAACCACAAAACCTGCAAATAAAAACTAGAATGAATCTCCCATGTCTCGGTGGCTAAAGCATATTCTCACCTTTACTTTTGATTCCTAGCGATCTTACCGAGTGTGAAAACCGAGTGGATCCCATTGCTTCTTGTGTATTTACTTCACTCAGGCTGGGGGGTGCATTGAGGACAGATAAAGATAAAGGATGGAAGGAGTGGTGCATCAGTGACCTCTGTTCCCAAGACCTTTGCTGAGAAACAGTCCAGTTCTTTCACCAGATTGAACTCCTTACTTCACAAGTGAACAACGTTCCCATAGGTGGGACCAAGGCAACAAGTCAACAACAAACAGGGACATTTGCTCAGTGCCAGCTGTCGTACTAGCATCAATGTTTTCAATATTCTGGCAGAATCAATTAGGATTTTCCAAAATTCTGTTCACATGAAGCTTGACTTTAGTCTGGCAGGCAGGGAGAAAACCTTGGTCTTATTGTCTCTCTGCTTACAAGCCCCAATGTTCCTGCTCATTCGTGTGTGTAGAGGCAAGGGACAAATATGGCAAAGAATTGATCAGGGCCATCAATCCTCGCGTCAGCCTTGGACTCCCAACCATTTACCATTGAACTGCTGAACATTCGAGACACCCGTCTGAGCCATTCCCTGCTACCCAGGGACATCCCAAGATACTGTTCCTGGTTTTGATTCTGGTTTCCATGAAGAACACTATTCCTCTCTATAAAATCAACAAGATAAACTAGAAGCAGGGTGTACATTTAAAAGTGTTTCATCACAGGCAATCAAATATTAAATTATAATTCTTTACAAGAGTTTATAATTTAATTTAGTTAGAAATCCAAGATCCAGGCTGTGTTCAGAATTTTAAATGAGAAACACTCACTTGTCCTGCTTAGAATTTGACTCAAGTGAAAAATATGGTAACATTTAATTTTAGACTGAACAACATGTATTAAAGAGCTGTATGGTTTAAGGATTTATTTTTCTGAAACAACCCTTGTAGGTACAAATATGACTGAGCAGACACACAGGTGATACTATTCACTGACACCTGTCTTTAGTTCTGAAACAACTCCAGGTGGTCATATGCTTGGGAAACCAAAAGAATGAATTGGATGCTTACATCATATCAGAGTAAAATTAAATATGAAAAATGATGGTAAGGCGATCCTACAATGTAGGCCAAGTTAATGAGTACCTGTCATCAACATAAGTGGTGGAGCCATTCCAGTGCATCATGACATGGGCAAAGATACAGGTACACTAGGTAACAGCACAAACTGATGAGAGGGCACTAAGGACAGAACAACACTGAGTGAAGACATATTTATTATATGAGAATCCGATTATGATACACTCACTTGTCATCTCCTCCATCCCCCAATATTCTACCGTATTCCGGCACGTGACCACATATGCTAAAGCAGCCCAGACTTTATAACAGAGAAGTGAAGAACATAAGCAGTTTTGGGATCAGTATAAAAGAAAAAAGGAATGGAAAGTATTGCAATAAAACTTCAAATTGCAATGGCACCTTTAATTTTTTTGCTTATGTAAAAACAATAATCTGTTATAGTAACAGAAGAAGACATACCATGGCAATGTGCATCTGTGGAAAGCACACATTGCAACAATTTGAGCTCAATTTTTAAAGAACAGAAAACAAATTATTGGAATAAAACATGTCAATACCAAGGTAGGGTTGAGGATAGAAGGGAAGGGCAAAGAGAATAAAGTGGTTGGATGATGAAGCAGATTATCTTGGTCAAGTGATACCTTTCATAACTTTTTCTTTAGCTTCCCAACTGCCTCAGTTATTGATGCAGCTTCAAGTTTTATTTTGAATGAGAAATGATCTGATGCATCATTCAATGCACTATTTCCTCGTTTGTTGATTTCCTTCTCAATTTCCCCTTTTTCTCAACAAATGTCATGTACATTATTAATGCAGATGCTGAATGACCTTTATTCCACTCTGCTTTAGATTTCAAATTTGATTTAGATCAATCTTGATAGAAACTTGCAGGTGCATCAAACATTTTGCAATACTTTTTTTAAAAAAATTTCATGACCACTATCATTCAAATGTCATCTGTTCCAGTTGAGTAAATTCTATCATCTCAGCATTAAAATAATAAGCATTTGTTGAAAAGGTGAAATTGGGAGGGAGGAAATAATGAAACGTAGCCAGCTTAAACAGTTAAGTATGTTAGTTTAGAACTTTTGTTCAGAAGTGATCAGAGGTTCTCCTGGAGTGGATCTATTATGACAAATAAGTTCTTAAATTCAGAGAGTTACGGACACCCGCATTGACTTTAAATTTCATCAAATTGGGAATTGCATAGAATGTTCTTGGGGCAAGGCCACGCCTACTACAATCCCTCAAGACCAACTTTTAACATTCAGATGTCATCAAACTTGTGCTTCAAATAGTCTTTCATGACTTTTGCAAGAGGGAGTGCCTCCAGTCCTTTCAAATTCTGCAAGCCTAAACATTGTCGGATTTTAATTCGGCACAGATCCTGTAAATTTCTAGGCTGCCCTAAAGGAGGAAGAAAATATAAGAAGCATTAATGTTTCATGACTATAACATTATATTTATATCAAGTACTGCTAGGCATACAATAGACACAAGTCAAGCAAACTTCAGTTAATAAGGGCTTTCTGAAAAAAAAAATTAAGATAAATTATTTGCTCTCAAGAATTTTCTTTTTGCTGGTGTGATGCTGAGGAAAGCTTGAAGCTTGAAGGTTGAGTCACGTTGGTCAGGATTATACATTCACTCAGCAGATGTTTAATAATCTCAAACCATTACATTAACAGCCAAGTCCTAGATCAAAATAATTAGACACAAAGCCTTGGGATTAAATTAAATTTAATGCTTGATTTTGTCTGCAGATTTTAAAAGCTCCATTTTCCACTGCAAATTTAGTCATCAGAAGTCAACTTGATCTCTTGATTATTTTAACTCCATATTAGGAAGGGTGGCACAAGTTAATTAATTCTGCAAGAATAGATAGACCGTAATAAAATGTCTTCAAAACAGTGATGTTACCCCTGATTGACTCTGTAATATGTCTACCTTATTAATACTTCTGCTAATGAGTTGTATTTTATCAGGTTGATTACAACCATATTGAAACAAATTCCTCAGTAGAAAATTAGTGGATGTACGATGTGTTTGAAAGAAGACTATTTACAGTATTGCAGGGGGTGAAGCCAATTACAAATGTGCAAAGACCAACTGGTAGACAATCAGAACTGTAAGTGGTTCTAATATCCATGTAAAGAGTAGCAGTACACAATGCTACATTTTCAGGAAAATGCACATGCTCGTTTCAAAAAGTTTGTGGTAAAGTTTCTGGTATGCTAATAATCCTTTGCTTTTAAAAGAATGCAAGACCAATGAGCAGGTTTAGAAATCTTATAATATTGTAACCAAGACATGGACAGTGCATCAACCTGATGATGTCTAAAGTGAAAATAAAGACACATGTCTGCCACTAGAGTGACAATGAAACATTGTTATAAACTCCATTGTGCTCCACATACTTCTGCAAGTTCAGTGATGTCAAACACTTAGTCTATGGTGGATGATTCACAAAACAATATTAGCCAGGAATGAGACACCAACATTGTGGTCCAGATCCTTGGGAATCTCTAACAAAAGCATTTGGACATGTTCATTTCATTTAATTCAACGTGGCAGAATAATACTGAACATGGTTCAATATCTAACTTTGATGGATCACTTTAAACAACTTTTCTGAAAACTGCCCCACAATTTAGAAGTGCCTTTATCCACACAGCCCTTTATATCCTTAACCTTCTGAAAAGATTTACGTGTCATGTTCCAGTAAAATCCAGATCATATTTCCTTACCAACTAAAAAGTATTCTCTTTGCCTGATTATTTGGCCAGTTACATTAAATCTATCGTCTATGGATGCCAATTCTCCAGCCAATGGACCTCAACAATAATGCCATCAAAACTCCTCAAAATGCAGGTTTAACTTTTTAAAATCTGTCCTTTTGTTCAACTTCCAAAACCTCTCCTCAGAGGTTTTATCAAAATATTACTGTGCCCTCTGGAAAAGCTAAAAAGGCTACCAATTGTCTTTTATTTTCTGGAAGAAATAATTTCAATGTTGTACATTCCCCACTTTGATCTTGAAACCTTTAAAAAATTGCAACCCTGTCCTCTTCAATGGGACTGCTGTGGATATGGCTGACAGCTGCAAGTGTCAAGGCATCAGCAGCAACAACCTGACCCCTTCACACTCATGCGCCGATCAACATTCTTAGGCATCAGAGAAGATTCAGCATATCCACAAGGATTTCCCTGAACTTCTACACAACAGAAGGTATTCTGACAGGATGCATCTCAGCCTGGTTTGGCAAATCCTCTGGTATTGACCACTTTAACCTGCAGAGTGTGAAGACAGTCCAGTCCATCACAGGCTTGTCATACCCTTCAATCCATTCCAGCTTCACACACACTGCATCAGTATCATCAAGGATGCCTTCTACCCGAGCCATTCCCCTTTCTCCTGTGTAGGAAGGAACTGCAGATGCTGGTTTAAACCGAAGACACAGTCTGAAGGAGGGTCTCGACTCGAAATATCACCCATTCCTTCTCTCCAGAGATGCTGCTTGTCCCATTGAACTACTCCAGCATTTTGTGTCTATCCCCTTTCTCTTCTACCTTCTAAGAGAAGGTCAAGAAGCTTGAAAGCTCAGATGCCCAGACTAAAGAACAGCTTTTTCCCAACTCCTATCCGACTCCTGTACCAATTATTTGTTGTACAACCTATTCACAGAGGTGTTGTACAGCCCATTCACAGAGGTGTTGTACAGCCCATTCACAGAGGTGTTGTACAGCCCATTCACAGAGGTGTTGTACAGCCCATTCACAGAGGTGTTGTACAGCCCATTCACAGAGGTGTTGTACAGCCCATTCAGAGGTGTTGTACAGCCCATTCACAGAGGTGTTGTACAGCCCATTCACAGAGGTGTTGTACAGCCTATTCACAGAGGTGTTGTACAGCCCATTCACAGAGGTGTTGTACAGCCCATTCACAGAGGTGTTGCCATACTCTTAAATCAATCCAATGGTTATCCATTATTGTACTATGGTATTTGTTTGCACTACTATGTGAACAAGGAATTTTATTCTACCCTGGTGACTGACAATAAATTAGTCTGTAAACTGTAATCTAAACTGTATTTAGTTTAACACTGATGATTTTCTAGACTTGGTGACATATTCCATCATGACATCTCTAGTCCCAAGAGCTGATCTTTCATGTGATATTGATGACCCCACACCTACTCACCATGACACTGCCGTAACTCTAAAGTAAATTTATTCATTTCACTCATTTATTCCATGTTTTTTTATTTTATGCAGTGTGTGTTAATTTTAAGTAGACAATACATTTATAACTATAAAAAACACCTTCATTATTTAAATTCCTACAGGAAAGATAACTCGGCCGGCCGTTGTGAGTCTGAAACACTCTCGCCCCTAACCACCTTTTCCCCATTGACACAATTGGTTGAATAGCATGATTTTATGTAACATAAGGTTGAGGAATGCAGCTGTTGCATTGTTGTTGAACTACCTGTAATAAAGCAATGTGTGAAGACGATGGCTGACACATTATTGACTTACGAAAGTAAGTGCGGTTGAGGTGTGGACGGATAATTACCTAGAATGAAAAAAACCTGAATGCTGGAACTATGATATGCAAATCACACTTAAAACAAATCTTCCAAGATCTCCTCCATGTTGGATCCTGTACGTAGTTGGGTGGTGATACCCTGAATGGATCAGGATGCTCCCTTTAGCTTCCAACATGGCTCTTTAATTAAACAGTTGTGCTGCTGAACTCCAGCAACTAAGAGAGCCAATTTCTCCAACTTCCCCAGTGAAAATAAATCTGACATTCTGCTGATATGCACCTCCCACCTGCGAGAATTCCAGTCCAACACAAGGAAATCTACCATTACTATTAATCCAACTATTTTTCACTGCTTATAACTGAGAATTAGACAATAGAAAATAGGCACAGGAGTAGGCCATTCGGCCCTTCGAGCCAGCACCGCCATTCAATGTGATCATGGCTGATCATTCTCAATCAGTACCCCGTTCCTGCCTTCTCCCCATACCCCCTGACTCCGCTATCCTTAAGAGCTCTATCTAGCTCTCTCTTGAATGCATTCAGAGAATTGGCCTCCACTGCCTTCTGAGGCAGAGAATTCCACGGATTTACAACTCTCTGACTGAAAAGGTTTTTCCTCATCTCAGTTCTAAATGGCCTACCCCTTATTCTTCAACTGTGCAAATTGAATTGTCAGACTTATTCCAACTTACGTAAAGCACCAGATGCCAAGAGAGAATGAGCATGGTAGTGGGACAGAATGAGGGGAGTGGAGGGGAGTGAGTGAAAAGTGCAAGGGCTGAGGGGGAGGAGGGGTTCCAAGAAAGACAACGAGTGGTGGAAATGGCTCACGGAACCAGTAACAGTCACAGAACCTCCTGTCATACTCTTTCTGTAATGGGAAATATAACATATTGCCACTATTAAATGATGAATCAGTTTTCCAGTTTCAGAAACTGTGCCTGTGGATCAAAAAAAGAAGTTATTTAACTTGGAGTTATTTAACTCAGCACTGACAACTATAAATTTCCAATCAGCTCCAAGGAAATTATCTGGGACAGAAAGGGAGAACATTTGGATCACATCAACAAAATATAGTCTGTGTATACTCATGAAGAATAGAATGTATCTGAATGTTTTGAGACCTTTCGCTGATACATTGGATAGAAGTACATAATAACACAGAGCAAACAATGTCACACGAAGTGAAAGCACAGTGTATTAGACGTATGGTAAACTACCTGGCACATGGGACTTTGGTATTTCCAGACTGACGGATATGAATCTAATTAATACCCAACATACTATTTATCACTTTTTTGTTTAAGATGTTACATCGCAGTAAAATAGAGTGAGCTCGATGCCACATCATCTCTATTTCCAAATACAGTAAAAATCCAATTATCTGTCATTCTTGGGATTTGGGCGAGATTAACGGGATTAGCAGGGTTCACAGACTAATCGATGTTACTCCTATCAAAAGCAAACACATTTTTATTTCACTGCTTTTGCATTCAGTACAGTGTAATAATTGCCAACGAACTACATGAATTTTAAGGTAACAGGAAACACACCCACTGTGGATCACCAGCTCACACAACAGATTACTGGGTGAGACAGACAGGTGATAAACCATCAGGATTTCCTGGACAAATGGATGCTGGATTATCAGAGTTGGACTGCAAAAGGAGAGTGGATTATCGGTGTTCTACTGTGATGTGGGTGAACAGTTATTTATGAGGGGGTTGACGGATGACGAATGATGCACTTTGGCTGCAGGTGGAATTCAATGTGAAGAAATGAAAGATCACAATTCCAAAAAGAAACGTTAATTGAGGAACAGTCAAGGATTCACTAACAGGATTCACTTAACAAGGTTAAAGGATCTGAACCAGCAATCATAGATGCTAATTCATGTATGACTTATCTCAAGTGTAATGCACAGGTGAGGAATGTGTTGCAGCGTGTCAGATCATGGCCAAGTTCGGCAGACAGTTTTAAACAGCAGCATGGATGTAATGTAATTGTAGGACTCGGGCTGCATAAGCTTGGAATTCAGAGGTAAAGGAATTATTTAATTAAAGTGATTAAACACTATAAGGTATTGACCATATAGGTAGGGAAGTTTATTATGAGGGAGGCCAATGAAATTATAAAATACAAGATGAGTTGAGATAGAGGATGAGGTAATTGAGCAAAGTTGCCTAATGTGGGGGCCAAGGGACGAAAGAATTGAGAATATCATGGAGAACCTCTCCGACACGGGCAGCCCAAGGAGTTCAGGAGCAAACAATTAAAGAATTTACTGCAGGATTAGGGTTCAAACAGTGAGATCTGGCAACAGGAGCTATAACAATCACAGGCGTTTCAGCAGGCAAGTTGTGTAAAGTATAACCTCAAAGGGAAGTATCGAGCAAGTAGTGAAGTGGCGTAACCAGTGAGCCAGGTTTCGATCCACACAAGTATACACGCAAAGGTTGGAGTAGGAAAAATCCTCACTTCCAACTACGTGTACTTCCTGGAAGTCTGAAGAAGGTTCTCGACCAGAAACGTCACCCATTCCTTCTCTCCAGAGATGCTGCCTGTCCCGCTGAGTTACTCCAGCATTTTGTGTCTATCTTCCTGGAAGATGCTGACCTATGGGATCTTCTACACTCTGGGATGTGAAATATTCAGAAAAGGAAATTACTCTCCAGTCAGCTCATAATTATCCTTTACAATAAGATTAACTAATTATCCACTGCAAGTTGGCTGTGACTGCAACTCAAAAATAATTCATCAAGTTTGAAGAACTTTACAACGTATTGAGAATTAAAAAAAGCATTTTACATTTGCCAGATCTTTCTTTTCATTATACTTTATACCATTATTTGAAAAGATGCTTTGTTTAGACTTTTATAATGAACTTCCAATCAGGATTTTGAAAAGACAAATTGTTTTTCCTTGATGTACTCCCAAAATTGCTGAAAAGTGCACTTAAAGCAAATGCTGGAAGCCAGTTTCCTAAGATTTGATTTTCAAACCCAAAACATTTTAAATAAGAATGACTTACTTGTAACTTCCTGCAAGAAATCCAGGCAGGGTCTGCTAGTTCCAGATAGACTTACAGAGACAGCTAGAGGGGTCTGTCCCTCATAGTTCCTGGTATTACAATCTGCACCATAGTTATGTAACATCCTTGCACAAAGCACATCATCTTTCAGCGCAGATAAATGCAATGGGGTTTGTCCGTCCTCCATCCGCCCGAGATTTGTGTCGGCCCCTCTTTGAAGGAACATTCGACAGTAAGAGTGGTTGCTTTTGATCACCGCGTATCGCAAGAGGAAACCATTCTGAATATCAATGTTGGCATTGTGGTCCAAAAGGATCTTGACACAGCTAGACCGCTCTCTGATAATGGCCAGCTGAAGAGGGGTTGTGCCTTTGTCGCTGAGAGGGTCAACCTCAGCTTTAAATTCCAGCAACAGTTTGACGAAGGAGTCTCTGCCATAATGGGCGGCCACATGGAGAGGGGTCCACCCGTCATTGCTTTTAGCATTAATAATATCAGGCCTGTGTTCAGATTCCAACATCAAGCGTGCTATCCTTGCGCGACCATGCATGGCTGCATAATGCAGAGCAGTGAAGCCTCCAATTAGATCTTTAACAGTGGGGTCAGCTGAAAAAAGATTAAAAACAATTTAAAGGAGAGTACTTAATCAATTTTAATATACAAAGTCTTAATTAATTGTATTGTAAAACTATGATATCTAAACTTTCAGAGGCCTGAGGCGATTCCAACAGATGAAAGAAACATGCTCTGAATATCTTGGTCCAGTGGCCTTTGCCCTCTGCAGGCAATCTTTAGCTGATTTTACTTGCCCAGGGAATGGTTTGAACTTATTTCACTGCCTATGACTAACACATCTGTCCTCCATTTAATCTTGAAGCGTCGAGTTAACTTGATACTGTGACAAGTTCATGTGACACTGAATATGGTAGGATTGTTTCATCTGTTGAACCACAGAGGTAACAATCATATCTTTGTGTTAGAACGATGCCTGTTCAATTTCCACACCAGATTCAAGCTCAATCTCGAGGCTGACATCTCCTTGTAATACTGAGATGCAGCTGCCCTGTTGGAGGTGCCGTTTCTCAACTGAGAGGTTGAACTTACAAGAAAGATCCATGACTAATTGAAGTGAAACATCTGGATGTTTAAAGAACATTTCTCTCTCAACCAACACCTAAAACAGATGAAGATGAACTTTTTGAGCTTGCTTCGCCATTATGATCTTCAGCCACAGTGCAGGAAAATGGCACAATCTCCAGAACCCCTGATCGTTTCATATCCTGAAATCTGTTTTGTTGTAAATGATTCAACACCTGTGAAGAAATTTATTTTAATCTCAAAATGGGTAAATGGCAGACCCCTTAATGATTAGCCAATTATCACATTATGTACACAGCCACAGGATGGCTTTATCAGCTACACAGCAATTGTCACAGAGAGGTTATGAAAGACCAGACATAAATGTATGCCCTTCACTCTTGATTAACAGAACTTCAAAAGCAAAGCTACAGGATAGCAACTAGGCATACAGTCCGCATATACGGTATTGACCATGTAGAAGCAAGACAGCATCGTACTGCAACTAGGCATACAGTCCGCATATACGGTATTTACCATGTAGAAGCAAGACAGCATCGTACTGCTTATGGCATTTCCATCAGATGCAAGTGATTGCCATTTCAAAATAGAACCGGATCAAGGTTTTTGCTGATAAAAAAGCTAGAGGGTCATAGTCAGTCATCTGGCATGGAAACAGGCCCTTCGGTCCAACTTGTCTATACCGACTAGACACTCCATCCACACTAGTCTCCCCTGCTGCATTTGGCCCATACCCCTCAAAACATTTCCTATTCACATACCTGTCAAAATGTCTTTAAATGTTGTTATAGCACCTGCCTCAACTACCACCTCAGGCAGCTCGTTCCATATATCTACCACCCTCTGTGTAAAAAAAGTTGCCCCTCAGGATTCTATTAAATCTTTTCCCTTGCACCTTAAACCCATGTCCCTTGGTTCTTGATTCCCCTATTCTGGGTAAAAGACTCAGTGCATTTACCTAATTTATTCTCCTTATGATCTTATACACCTCTATAAGATTAACCCTCATCCTCCTGAACTCCAAGCAATAAAGTCCTAGCCTGCCCAACCTCTCCATCTAGCTCAGACCTTCAAAGTCCTAGCCTGCCCAACCTCTCCATCTAGCTCAGACCTTCAAAGTCCTAGCCTGCCCAACCTCTCCATCTAGCTCAGACCTTCAAAGTCCTAGCCTGCCCAACCTCTCCATCTAGCTCAGACCTTCAAATCCTGGCAATATACTTGTAAATCTTCTCTGCACTCATAAAAACTACTGAATGATTTTAGTGGTGCACAAAGACCAGCACAGACTGGTGAAGCATCAAAATTAGGTTTCTACAGTATAGGTCCTGGATAATCTTGTTAAATATAAATGTAAACTGTTAAAAATCAAAAGACATTGTACAAGAAATAGCCGTGTTCTTTGTGCAGTCCTAGCCACAATGCTCGTTTTATCCTGCAACTTACAAATCAGCTGATAAATTTCATAGTAAGTGATTGAACTTTGAGTGTAATTGATTTGCTATGGTAAACCGGAATATCTTGATGGTGTAAGAAAGTGTTACGTGAATGCATGTCGTATGATAGTGATCTGGTACCAGTAGGTACGACATTCTCAATTTCCCAATCTTCTCGTAACACTGGATGACATGCAGCAGGCTGTCAGAATCATCCTATAGCTGCACCCGATCAATTCCCGGATTACTCTCTATACCTGCGCATTTCCCCAAGGCCACTGGATTGTGATCCATAGAGACATCTTCAGGAGGCAATTTTCATTCTATCTAGCCTATTGATGCCGAGCCCAAGAGTGACCACAATTGTTTAGTTAACTGATTTCAGCTAACTCACCGTCAATTAGAAATCAAACCGGTTATTTCTATCCTGAACATTATTAGTTGTGACACTAGGAACTGCAGATGCTGGAATCTTGCAGTCTCGTATAACTCAGCGGGTCAGGTAGCATCTCTGGAGGACAGGGATCGGCGATGTTTCGGGTCAGGACCTTTCTTCAAACTGAAGGAATTCTGTGTTCAACTATACGAGATATCATTTATCCAAAGCCTTTAACACTAAAGATATTTGTTTCATGTGATTTACTGAAACGAGTGCAGCTCCAATCATACACCGGACTCACTGTGTTTGTTTTTAAAGTAATTGTCCACAAAGTTTCATTCATGTACAACATAAAAATACTATGAACTACCAATAATGACACTGGCCCTGCATCCAATGCTGAAAGTTTAAAATGCCACAATATTTAAGTGGTAACTATTGATTTTTGGACTTGCGTGAAATTTGTTGAACTCTCATCAACTCTTCTATTCTTGTAGAAATCCCAACTATCTCCAGGGGAATGTCTGCATTACCTGAGGTGCTCAGGGCATTCACTTGTCTCTCACTCCACCGAATACTCTCATGTAAGCAAAAAATGAACAATAATCACTGAATGTGTAACACACCAGGAAACATTAACAAAAATGATTCAGAGCAATTTTAAAAAATAGGAAATTCCTTCTTGCAAAGGAATAAAATTGCATAATACTTTATTTCTCAAATGTCCTGACGTGTTTCTCATAGAAATAAAATAACATTGATAAAGCAGCATCCAATAAATTGATGAACCGTTTGCATGGGCCAAAATATTCAGTTAGTGTTATAGTTTCTTTAGTGTTTTTCGGAGAATGCAGACAGGACATACCTTTACCATCTCTCCTGAAAATGCAAGACCTGACCATTGAGGCATCTGCCTCAAGCAGATATCCAATTTATAGAACAAGACTCCAATCCACAAGTGTCTGACTTGGAAACTTCCAATTAGATGAAACTAGTTTGTTACCAACACATAGTATGCAAGTTAAAACAATTTTTTTATAAAGTCCCGAAAGTCCGGTTTGGTCACAATTTATATAAATTTACAGTCGCTACATCCGAAAGCCAAGACAAAAGCAGTTTTCTTTTATACTTAATATTATTTACTTTATTATTACTTGAAAGTTGTTTACAAATACATTGCAGAGATGTTGCAGTTATCAGTGCAAAATGATCAGCTTTAAAATGCAAGGCGTTCATTTCAGACCATGTAAACCATGATTATACTATTACAAATATCAAGAATAGCACCATATAGGAATTACTCTTTTTTTTAAAAAGGAATCTCAAAGTGACCATCCTCTTCACTGGGTAACTTTGCCACCTGTTGAGTTGTTAAAACCATCAAAATAACAAGGAAACAAATCAGTTAGGAATACTACATAACACTTCATGGTAACGCAACATGTTAGAAGGCTGAGACAAATCATAAAATGTCACTAAGTAATGCAGCGTTAATGATCTGCAGCATGTGAAGGGGAAAAGCCATTAAGTTATTTTATATTTCAAAAAGTAAACTTTATTCAGAATAAAAAATATACAAAACAGAAACAGTGCAGAAATCCTTAATACGTTGGTAAAAAGTACAAGGTTTCTGACTCAACGCTCACTGAAATTTATCAATAAAAATACTTAGCTCTTTCAGTCCACCTTTAAGTCAAACGGGTTCATATCCGCAATGTATCCCAAAGTAATCTGTTCACAGACAGACAGAGTGTTGGAGTAACTCAGCGGGATAGGCAGCATCTCTGGGGAACATGGATAGGTGAAGTTTCACAGAGTGCTGGAGTAACTCAGCGGGTCAGGCAGCATCTCTGGAGAACATGGATAGATGATGATTTAGAGTGCTGGAGTAACTCAGAGATTCAGGCAGCATCTCTGGGGAACATGGATAGTTGATGATTCAGAGTGCTGGAGTAACTCAGAGATTCAGGCAGCATCTCTGGAGAGCATGGATAGGTGAAGTTTCACAGAGTGCTGGAGTAACTCAGTGGGACAGGCAACATCTCTGGAGAAAAGGAACAAGTGACGTTTTGGGTCGAGACCCTTCTTCACACTACCACTGTACATCTGAAAGTTTAAGTAAGAGGAGCTGCATTTCAATCATGTGCTATAATCATTGCATATGGATCTGAAAAACAGGGTGGGAAACATTTTTTATGCATGGACGGTATTTCCCATCTCACTGCTGAAGTATTGTGCACTTTGTAGAGATCGCATTGTCATGGATTACAGTGGTGATTATGATTTCTCAGCTCATGAGGATTTGCATCTTTCTGCTGGAATAAGGAGGGATATTTCTTCCCTCTAACTATCTCGCTCTTGGCATCTTCAGTCTTTGCTTTGCTTGCTCTGGCCCAGCTGCGGTCACACCATGTAGCACACAGCAGCCACACCTCCTTAATGTGCTCTGCAGGGTGCCCCACGCTGATGAAGGCAACAACATCTACTGTGAGAAGCCTAATCATGCTGATGTACAGTAAAAAGGCTTTTGTAGCATACTAACCAGTCAGCGGAAAGACTGTACAGGATTACAATCAAGCCGTCCACAGTGTACAGATACAGGATAAAGGAAATAGCGTTTAGTGCAAGATAAAGTCCAGTGAAGTCCGATTAAAGATAGTCTGGGGGTCTCCAAATGAGGTAGATGGTAGCTTAGGACCACTCTCTAGATGGTGATAGGATGTCACAATTTCTTAGTTGTAAACAATAAGGTTGAACTGCAAATTATCATTTAATACTGATCTTTGCTTTGAAATAGAGGAGTAAGCATCTTAACTGGCAAATAATAGTTCAGACGCAAATATCTATCTTTCCCTCTCAATCCTCATTCTCCAACCTTCTTCCAGTCAAAGGTCACAGGGAGAAGGCAGGAAAATGGGATTGAGAGGGAAAGATAGATCAGCCATGATGAAATGGTGGAGAAGACACGATGGCCTAATTCTGCTCCTATGACTTATGAACATACGCCTGGTTTGTTATATTACAATTTTTAAAATATTAAAATCATTTATAATTCTGTTCCACTTAGAAATATGTGCAAGAAAACAGGGAATCTGGTTCAAGGAAATATGTAAATGTTTATTGATGACACCCAATTAGAATCAAAATAGATAACTATTGAGCGACTTTGTACAAGCTACAAAATCAGACTCACGATGGCCTGGTATGTCCTAGACAATGCAGAGAAGCAAAATTGTGGGAGCCCAATGGACAAAATCTGCCATTCAGAAATAGATAACTGTCCCCTACAAGCAGCACATGGAGGGAATTCTAATGGGACATTGTCAAGGATCCTCAGCAACAATTTCATGGCAGGTCAATGAGTTTGTTACTGGCTGATATCTGCCATGGTGGGGGTGGAGGGGGGAAAGTTGAGAAAAGTGGTGGCAGGAAATGGGAGACTGGAGAGGGGGCACAGTTCCATTCTCCAACTGCTATATTATAATTCCTCTTGGCAGTTCCAATCACTTCTCACGTATTATACACCCCAGACAAAACAGCTACCCCCGCCCCCGCCCCCCCCCCCCCCCGTCCCCCCAATTTCCTCCCTGGTTCACAAAGAGAGCCACGAAAGATCACAACTGAGCTCCAGATTGCAGGCTAGTAATGAGCGACAATATAGTGGTTCATGCAAAGAATACAGGGCCACATGCTTATGATTAACAAGGAAAAAGTATTCAATTGATTTAGTTGGAGTTGACAAAAGCAAAAGTTGACTACTGAAGTCTGTGCTATCTTGATGACAGATAAGAGCAAAGAGTGGGGATAAATGGGTCCCTTTCAGAATGGCAGGCAGTAACTAGTGGGGTACCGCAAGGCTCGGTGCAGGGACCGCAGCTATTTACAATATACATTAATGACTTGGATGAAGGGATTAAAAGAACCATTAGCAAATTTGCAGATGATACAAAGTAGTGTGAACTGTGAGGAAGATGCTATGAGGTTGCAGGGTGACTTGGACAGGTTGTGTGAGTGGGCAGATGCATGGCAGATGCAGTTTAATGTGGATAAGTGTGAGGTTATCCACTTTGGTGGTAAGAATAGGAAGGCAGAGTATTATCTGAATGGTGTCAAGTTAGGAAAAGGGGACGTACAACGAGATCTGGGTGTCCTAGTGCATCAGTCACTGAAAGGAAGCATGCAGGTACAGCAGGCAGTGAAGAAAGCCAATTGAATGTTGGCCTTCATAACAAGAGGAGTTGAGTATAGGAGCAAAGAGGTCCTTCTGCAGTTGTACAGGGCCTAGTGAGACCGCACCTGGAGTTCTGTGTGCAGTTTTGGTCTCCAAATTTGAGGAAGGATATTCTTGCTATTGAGGGCGTGCAGCGTAGGTTTACTAGGTTAATTCCCGGAATGGCAGGACTGTCATATGTTGAAAGACTGGAGCGACTAGGCTTGTATACACTGGAATTTAGAAGGATGAGAGGAGATCTTATCGAAACGTATAAGATTATTAAGGGGTTGGACACGTTAAGAGGCAGGAAACCTGTTCCCAATGTTGGGGGAGTCCAGAACAAGGGGCCACAGTTTAAGAATAAGGGGTAGGCCATTTAGAACTGAGATGAGGAAAAACTTTTTCAGTCAGAGAGTTGTGAATCTGTGGAATTCTCTGCCTCAGAAGGCAGTGGAGGCCAATTCTCTGAATGCATTCACGAGAGCTAGATAGAGCTCTTAAGGATAGCAGAGACATGGGGTATGGGGAGAAGGTAGGAACGGGGTACTGATTGAGAATGATCAGCCATGATCACATTGAATGGCGGTGCTGGCTCGAAGGGCCGAATGGCCTCCTCCTGCACCTGTTGTCTATAATAATGTCAGGATTAAAATTTTTATTAAATTCTTGATTCTTATTATCTCCTCCCACATTCCTAAGTCGTGCAGGTTTGTAAGCTAATTGGCCTCTGTAAATTCCCTCTGGTGTGCAGGGAGTGGATATGAATGTGGGATAACATAAAACTGAAGTGAATGGCTGATTGATCAGCATGGATTTGGTAGATCAAAGAGCCTATTTCCATGCTGTATCTTTCAATCAAAAACGAAAGTTGTCATGAGAATTGTTTTTGAATACTTAACAAGTGAAGACTTGTAACACTGTCAGGTGATGAACTATATTTGATTTGTTATTTAAAAAGGGAACTCCACAAGTATTTGAAAGAGCACAGGGTCTCACAGAAGCAAGCCCTTCGGCCCACCATGTCAATGCAAGCCAACAAGATCTTATTATATTAATCCCATTTACTAATACTTGGTCCGTGGCCTTTTATATCATGACTCATCCAGGTTTAACCACTGCGAGGGTATCTACCTCGACCATCTTCATGGGCAATGTTCCACATTGCAACCATCTTCTGGCTAGGAAAAGATTCTTGCTCAGATTTCTATATGTCTCGTTCCTATTCTTAAACCTATGCCCTCAGGTCTTGGACACCTCTGTCATACCCTCATAATTTTGTATATGCAAAGTCTTCAGGTGCCAGAGTGTGGAGGGGATGATAGTGTTGAACACTGAGCTATAGTTGATGAACGTGTGTATTCCTGACATCCAGCTGGTCCAGAGCAGAGTGGAGAAAAGCCAGTGCGATAACATCAGCGGTTGTGGTGATAGGCAAGTTGAAGCGGTCCAGGTCATTTCTGAGGCAGGAGTTGCTTGGCAGCACGAACGACCTTTCAAGGTACTTCATTACGGTGGATGCAAGTGCCAGCAGTCATGGATCCAGTAACTGTGCTCTTCTTGGGCACTGGTATCAGAGATGCCCTTTTGAAGCAGATGGGAACCTCAGACCACAGAAGTAAAGGGATGCGGATTATCTTGAATACTCCATTGTATAACAATTAAATCTGCACACTCTGCACTAAGCACAAGGCTTCCCAAAACCAACCATCTACCATATTTGATGGATAATCAAGTAATTGAAATTTACTTCCCACTCTAAATATCAAGAAGTTTAGCTGGGAAGAAAATTAATTTCCATCTTTCTCGCCCAATTTGTCAGCTGCCTCTCAACATCTTATCCATTCATCGGATAAGTATCAATGGCAAAGGCAAAGTTCATTGTTGATCGATCTCCCTGAACTGAACAGCGCTCGGCTGACCCGAGTCTCATGCAGGACAGGATCGCACAAGGGCAGCACATTGCTGAACCAGTAACATGTTTCAACACTCTGGTAATGTCTTGCTTACTGATACTGAGATTAGCTTTTTTTTTTAAACAATCCCTATTTAGTTACTTGAATTTAAATTTCCCAGCTGCATTGAAACATTGAAAACACAACTGCAACTCAGATACTGGCCAAACAATTTAGCAACAATACTATTGTGCTATTCCACTCCATTCTAAGGCCTTGTATTGCATCATTCAAATATTGTCACGCCAAAGCAAGTATTTTGCTACCATATCGTCCACAGAACTAAAATAAATCCAGACATGACAAAAGATGTTTGCATTGGCACCAAATCAAATGGACAGCTTGAGAAGGTGTACACTAAATACCAGTTAGACTAATGATACAATTATAATTTGGTATAAAATCACCCATATTACCTACAAATACCCCTCGATTAACGAAAGGGATACATTCCTGGGAGATTGATTTATTAGCAACATTTTTCAAAATTAAAAAGGCTGGATGAAATACAGGCCGAGATGTTTGATAAAGTGTATTCTTGAGTGGAGAGTGATGCACTGTTAGAGCAAGAAAATAGATGCATGAATTAAATGGCACTACGCAAGAATTCATTAATAGTACCTTCATAAATTGAGGAAGTTAGCTATATTTTTAATAAGACTTCAAATCCCCATACTTCCGTAACCCTCAATGCAATCCCTAATGTAAATGATAGGGTTGCTTAAAAAAAATTGCCAATATAACATGATAATAATTTCAAATAATCCAAAACAAAAACGTAATTCTTTGGTATCAACTTTTTGTAATAGAGTACATTTTTTAGAATACTCTTTGGTATAAACCAGCAACTACAGTTCATTGTTATAACAGACTTAATGTGCTTCATTCACTTACCTCCGTGCTCTAAGAAGACTCGAACACATCTTTCCTTGCCTCTGGCTGCAGAGAAGTGCAGTAGTGTCCATCCGTTAGCATCTCGACCATTGGGAGAATAGCCTTGCTCCAGCATCTTGCGCACTGTCTGAACATCGCCAGCTGCCACTGCATTTTGTATTTGCAGTTCTTGCTGCAGTTCTGGATTTCTTCTACAGTGGTGATGGAACATGCTAGTGAGTCACGCCAGCACTATAGATGCATGAGGTCAATGTCGTAACCTTCATCAAGCTTCAACAAGGATGCACAAATTAGTTCATTGTAATGACAAGCTTCATATCAACTTGAAAAATTAAATCCACTAACATCATTTACATTAAAATAGTGGAAAATCCATCGATCAAAACACAACAGTGCAAATGTTCCCAAACCTGTTTCAGGACTGCGGTTTTAACTCAATTCAGGCACTTGAAAAGATGTTGAAAAAGTGCCTTCAAGTGACATCAAATCTTAAAGTGCCAATAACATCTTAAAATGACATAAAATGCCAATGTCTCCATCTAAAGACTAATTTCAAACAGTCTCAATCTTCATGTTTGAAGAATTTTCCAGGATTTTACAACCCATACACCCTTCTTAAAAGTTACCAATTGAAGGCAGTCCATCAATAAATACCTCACTTCAAAACCAGCTGCATTTATAACTGGTTTCACACTTCACTCCTTTTCTCACAGCCTTTTGTCTTTGCATATCTGTTGACATGACACACTTGTATTTTTATCCACCCTTTTGCCAATCAAACCCTCTCCCCTCCACCTGCATTCACCTATCACTTTCCAGGCTTTGTAGTGCCCCATCTCTTTGCCAGCTTTCTCCAGCCTACTACAATTAGTTTAAGAAAGGTCCCGACCAGATATATCACCTATCCATGTCTTCCAGAGATGCTGCCTAACCCTCAATGTTTTCCCCGAGATAAATACCAGGCTTAAATACACAACAAACCTCTCAAACGCCCTTGTTATTATGACCCATTACCTGGAACCTACAGGCTATAATTATTGGGGTTTTTTGTGGAGAGGAGAAAAAGAATGCCTCTACAGTCGACTCAAAATTGTAACTTTTAGAATTGCAGTATATTTGCTAAACGATTTAACATCTATAATAATGGTGTAAACTTTTAAATCATACATTTAAAAATGGAATGTATTGATTGTTTTCTGATTCTGGTTCAGTACCTACACTAAAGTTTAGATTCCATAAAACTGCACTTGGAACAGACAGTCACTCACTCCTCTGAGGAAGTTAGCTAAAGGCATTCTCCACCTTGAGCAAGGCCTGGAGAATACACCCAGAACTTAGTGAATGAGATCCCAGAATGGATCATTGGAAAACCATAAACATTACAAAAGACTGAAAGTTGAATTACAGCCCTATAAATGTCTTCATTTTGAAAAAGAGATTGGCACTATATGACAAATATATTATTATAAAACTCAAGGCATAGTTAATTACAAATAGGTGTCACTGTTCTGAGATATTTATTCACAAAATGCTGGAGTAACTCAGCAGGTCAGGCAGCATCTCGGGAGAGAAGGAATGGGTGACGTTTCGGGTCAAGACCCTTCTTCAGACCCGAAACGTCACCCATTCCTTCTCTCCCGAGATGCTGCCTGACCTGCTGAGTTACTCCAGCATTTTGTGAATAAATACCTTCGATTTGTACTAGCATCTGCAGTTATTTTCTTATACTCACTGTTCTGAGACATACGTCACATTTAACAAATTTGTTAGATTTGAGGATTGCATAGCTAGTAAAATAGACTTTAGCAAATGATTTCGATTTTTTTTTAAAACTAACTGCTGGAGGAACTCTAGATCAAGCAGCATCTGAGGAGGGAAAGAAAAGGTTGAAATTTCAGCTCAAGACCCTGCATCACCATCCTTTCATCACAGATGCTGTTTGACCTGCTCCTTCAGTAGGTTGCTTTTTGGATCAATGTACTACTCAATTGTATCTTCTGCAAGTTTAAAAATTACAGCTATCAAAATTATTATTTTTTGTTGAATTGGCTATAACACTGATCCCTGGAAATGTCACTATTCATCTTGCTCCAAACCAGAAAGACAACAATTTTGTTGAGTGTTACTTAGTCAACTTCACATCCGTGTTATCAATATCCCTTTTATGCCACATGCTGCAATGTTGTGAAGGAGCCTGAAGGTAGAATGCTGGAGTAATTCAGCGGGACAGGCAGCATCTCTGGAGAGAAGGAATGGGTGACGTTTCGGGTCGAGACCCTTCTTCAGACTTTGTGAAGGAGCCTATTGTGTAGCATCTTATCAAAAGCCTTCTGGAAATCTACGAACACCACATCAACTGTATTATCCTCATCAGCGCTGTTACCTCATCAAATAACATTATCAAATTGGGTAAAATCAATTTGCCTTTTATAAATCCAAATGGCATGCCTTAACTAGTACATTTTCTTCCTTATTCGAAAATCTTGGTGAAGAGAAAACTTCAAATGGAAAAAATCATGAGGTTTTGGGTAAAGAACTGGCAAGTGGAATAAAGATTTTTTTCAAAGAGTTATCATACACATCCTATGATTCAATTTCTTCCTACTGCTCTGCTACACTTAATATTCGAACTATGTCAACAATTACATGAACTATTTTTGGTCAAAAACCTTTGCATAAAAAGCACACACAAGGCGTAACAAAATCAAAAATGCATCTGAAAATATAGTTCATACCCTGAAGTGAATGCAATGCTAGTGAACACTGGGACCACGGTTTAAAATACGAGGAATGGCTGTATATATTTGGTTTGTATTCTTTTAAAAATAGAACATTAAGGCATGACTGAGTTTAAGACTTTAAAAGAACCTGAAACGACAAATAAATTAGATGCACAGGTGGATTGTCCAGAATGAAGGGATATCATCAATTTAAAACTAAGCTAATTAACAGGTAAATCAGAAATTATATTTTCATATGATAAAGGAAATCTGAAATTTATTTCCTCTCAATAGAGTGCAGGAATCTGGACATTTGCAGCATTTAAACCTCAAAGCCAATATATATTTGTTAAGCAAGGATATTTAAAATTATTTTGTTTTATTTATTTTTCACTATTTATGCGCATCAATAGCTTTGCTGGCATTTACTGTCTATCTTAAACTACCCTCGAACTGGAAAGGCAGTTACGTCAACAACACAAACCAAACTCGAGTCATATAGAGATAAGAAACTGCAGGAGCTGGAATCTTGTGCAAAACACAATGGTGGAGGAACGCAGCTGGTCAGACAGTAGCTGGGGAAGAAATGGACATGCGGTGTTGTGGGTCGAGACCCTTTTTCAGACTGATGGGGACTGACCAGTCTGTAGAATGGTCCCGACCCGCAATGTTGCCTGTTCATTCTCTCCCAAGATGGTATCTGACCTGCTGAGTTCCTCTAGCACTGTGTTTTGCTGGAGTCATATATAGGCCCACCAGAGCCCTGCAGGGCAGAAGCCCCATATCCACCATATCAACGCAGACCACCCAGCAGCTGCTTACAATCATCCCATGCTCCAGCATTTGGTCCATAGCCTTCCATGCCTTATCAAATCAAGAACTTATCTAGATACTTAAATGTTTCTGCCTCCACACACAACCAGGCAGTATGTTCCAGATTTCAACCACCTTCTAGGTGAAATAAAACCTCTTCAGATCCTCTCTAAATCTCCTGCCTTCCCCTTACACCTGTGCCCTGAGGTTTGAGACACCATTGCAATGGGGAAAGGTTTCTTACTACGTATCCGATTTATGCCCCTCATGGTTTTCTTTACATCCGGACCCCACTCAGGTTCCTGTTCCAAAGAAAACCAACCCAACCACTCTATCCTCGCTAATTAAACACTCTATACCTGGTGACACTGTGGTCAACTTCATGCACATTCTCCTGGCTACTTACATCTTTCCTGCATGGTGACCAGAACCGCACACAACACTTCAGCAGTGGTTAACTAATGTTTTGTAAAGTTGTATATTTTCGATAGCCCAGCTAATGTGGGCAAGTATTCCATATGCCGTCTTCATTACCTTATCCACCTGCACTGCCACCTTCAGAGATGTCTGGATACACACACTGAGATTCCTCTACTTCTCTAGATTCCGAGGCTGAAGACAGTCGTGGACCAACAATGCTGATGCGTCAGCCAAAGCAGCATCCTGGAAGATCGAGGAAATTCAACATGTCTCTGACAAACTTCTGCAGATGTACCAGAAAGCATACTGTTGGGTTACATCACTGCTTGGTTTAGGAACAGCTCTGCGCAAGACCACAAAAATTGCAGTGTGGTACATGTAGCCCATTATCACTGACCAGACCTCCTGCTGTTAACTTCATCCACAATTCACACTACCTCAGAAAAGCAGCCAACATAATCAAAGACTCATCCCACCCCAGTCATGCCTTCTCCTTGCTCCCATCTGGCAGAAGGTACAGAAGCTTGAAAGCACCAGACTCAGGTACAGCTTCTTCCCCTGTATCAGGCTTCTGAACAGTCCTTCCACAAGCTAGGGTACAGTCTGATTCACCTCTACCCCATTGCAGACATTGGACGGAAAAGCGGAAGTGGCGGCGCCTAACGGCTGCGGCTCGCTAGCAGTCTGTTCGTCTTTTTTTCGTTTTTTTTTTGTGTGTCGGTGTTGGGATGGGTTTTTTTTTTTTGGTTGTGTATGTGTGGGGGGTGGTGGTGTGGGTGTGGGGTGGGGTGTGGGGTGGGGTGTGGGGTGTGGGGTGGGGTGTGGGGTGGGGGAAACCTTTCTCTTTTAGGTCTCTTCCTCATGGCGCGGGGTGCCGCTCGGCCGCGGGGCTTTTCATCGCTGGTGCGGCTCGGCCGCGGGACTTAGCTGCGCACGGCTCGGCCGCGGGACTTTACATCACCCGGTGCGGCTCGGCCGCGGGACTTTGCGTCGCCCGGTGCGGCTCGGCCGCGGGACTTTACATCGCTGGTGCGGCTTGGCCGCTGGACTTAACATCGCCCGGTGCGGCTTGGCCGCGGGGCCTTCCATCGCCCGGTGCGGCTCGGCCGCGGGACTTAGCTGCGCAAGGCTCGGTCGCGGGGCCTTCCATCGCCCGGTCGGCCACGAGACGTTTCAGCGCCCGGTGCGGCTCGGCCGCGGGGACTTCCATCCCCTTGCGGGGACTGTGCGGGTCGGTCGGGGACGAGCTGTCTGTCCGTGGGCGTGGGGAAGAGAGTGGAAGTTCTGTTGCCTCCATCACAGTGAGGGGGTGTTTGGAGTCACTGTGATGGACGTTTGTGTTGGGGTTATGTGTCTTGTGTTCTTTTTTGTGTATGACTGCTATGTAGTTTCGTTCGGTACCTCGGTACCGAATGACAAATAAAGCTCTGTTGAACTGATGCGTTACAATGTTGAGAACCATATTCTGTATTCTGTATCTTTCCATTTGCTCTATCTTTGTACTTGTGTTTGATTTGATTGTAATATGTACAGTATTATCTGATTCCATAGCATTCAAAACAAAACTTTTCACTGTACTTCAGTACATGACTATAATAAACATTAATCTAAACATAAAACCCTACCATTCATGGTGTAATCTTAACATATTTCCCACAATACATTATTTATCAGAATTAAATTCCATTTGTCATTGCTCTGCCCATCTTACTAACTGATCAACACAATACTGCAGCCCAAACTTCCCTCCTATCATCACTCTTATCTGCAAGTTTACTAATCATACTGCCTACATTCATAACCAAAGCTTTAATATATATAGCAGTAAAAGGTCCCAGATTGATTCTCATGCACTCCACTGGCCATGAATACCAGTACCAGCCTTATTTTTGTTTGAAAGTGCAGCTTTACCTGATTATTCAAAATTAGTTATTTTATCACTGGGAGTTATTTTATCACTGATTCTGAAGATAACCTTGCACTCAAAGAGGAACATGGGGCTGATTTAAAAAAAGACAAGTGAAACAAGTGAGTGAAGGGAGCATTGTCTGAGTATGACAGCAATGGTTAGAGAAGGGGTGAGGGTGAAGGACAGAGGGGGGGGGGGGTGAGGGTGAAGGACAGAGGGGGGGGGGTGAGGGTGAAGGACAGAGGGGGGGGGGTGAGGGTGAAGGACAGAGGGGGGGGGGGTGAGGGTGAAGGACAGAGGGGGGGGGGGGTGAGGGTGAAGGACAGAGGGGGGGGGGGTGAGGGTGAAGGACAGAGGGGGGGGGGTGAGGGTGAAGGACAGAGGGGGGGGGGTGAGGGTGAAGGACAGAGGGGGGGGGGGGGTGAGGGTGAAGGACAGAGGGGGGGGGGTGAGGGTGAAGGACAGAGGGGGGGGGGTGAGGGTGAAGGACAGAGGGGGGGGGGGTGAGGGTGAAGGACAGAGGGGGGGGGGGTAAGGCAGGGGGGCAGGGACTGACTGGGACATGGGCCAGGCCACCCAGGTGCGGCTGCCCTCCCTCTCCACGCTGCGGCGGATGAGCGGGACCCCCCGCCACCCACACACCAAGACCCCCACACTTACATTCCTGCAGTAGGCCGGCCTCTCCGCCGCGCCGCGCCGCACCATGTCCACAGTCCGCACCGGTGGCGCCGCTCCTCGCCCCCCCTGGCCGTGGCCCAGCGCGGCGCGGCGCGGCTGGCAGCGGGAGGCGAGGCGTGGCGGAGGGTGCGGTGCGCTGGCGGGGCCTGGGCTGGGCCCTAGCGGGCGGGCGGGCAGCAGGCGGCGGCGGCGGGCGAGCGGTACGCAATATCCTGGGGAACCTGTTGCTGCGGAGCCATGACAGGCCCGCCGCGCATGCGCCATCCGCCCGGCCCGCGCATGCGCCACCCGCCCGGCCCGCGCATGCGCCACCCGCCCGGCCCGCGCATGCGCCACCCGCCCGGCCCGCGCACGCGCAGTTCCCGGAGAGCGGCGGCGGGAAGGTGAGAGCCCGCGCCCGCGAGGGGGGGATGATGGGGGGGGGATGATGGGGGGTGATGGCGGGGGGATGATGAGGGGGGGTTAAGATGAGGGCGGGATGATGAAGGAGGGGGTGATGAGGGGGGGGATGGTGAGGGGGGGGATGATGAGGGGGGGGATGATGAGGGAGGGGGTGATGAGGGGGGGGATGGTGATGAGGGGGGGGATGATGAGGGGGGGGCGGATATGAGGGGGGGGATGATGAGGGGGGGGATGATGAGGGGGGGGATGATGAGGGGGGGGCGGATATGAGGGGGGGGATGATGAGGGGGGGGATGATGAGGGGGGTTAAGATGAGGGCGGGATGATGAAGGAGGGGGTGATGAGGGGGGGGCGGATATGAGGGGGTGAGGGATGGAAGGGAGTGGGGAGAGGAGACACAAGCAGGTGCAGATGCTGTGATCTGGAGGCAATCACAAAGTGCTGCAGGTACACGCACAGCACAGGTTTAGGGGAATGTGGACGAGTGGAGATGGGGCATATCAGTCAGTGGAGATAGTTATTAATGATTATGATATAGTTGGGATTACGGAGACATGGCTCCAGGGTGACCAAGGCTGGGAGCTCAACATCCAGGGATATTCTATATTCAGGCGGGATAGACAGAAAGGAAAAGGAGGTGGGGTAGCGTTACTGGTTAGAGAGGAGATTAAAGCAGTGGAAAGGAAGGACATTAGCTTGGAGGAAGTAGAATCGATATGGGTAGAGCTACGAAACACTAAGGGGCAGAAAACGCTGGTGGGAGTTGTGTACAGGCCACCTAACAGCAGTAAGGAGGTTGGGGATGGCATCAAGCAGGAAATTAGAAATGCATGCACTAAAGGCGCAGCAGTTATAATGGGTGACTTCAATCTACATATAGATTGGGTGAACCAAACTGGCAGGGGTGCTGAGGAAGAGGATTTCTTGGAATGTTTGAGAGATGGTTATCTAAACCAACATGTCGAGGAACCAACGAGAGAACAGGCCATTCTAGACTGGGTATTGAGTAATGAGGAAGGGTTAGTTAGCAGTCTTGTTGTGCGAGGCCCCTTGGGCAAGAGTGATCATAATATGGTAGAGTTCTTCATTAGGATGGAGAGTGACAAAGTCGATACAGAAACAAGTGTTCTGTACTTAAAGAAAGGTAACTTTGAGGGAATGAGGCGTGAATTGTCCAAGATAGACTGGCGATTGATGCTGAAAGGGTTGACGGTGGACATGCAATGGAAGGCATTTAAAGGTCGCATGGATGAACTACAACAAGTGTTCATCCCAGTTTGGCAAAAGAACAAACCAGGAAAGGTAGTGCATCCGTGGCTAACAAGGGAAATCAAGGATAGTATTAAAACAAAAGATGAAGCATACAGATTAGCCAGAAAAAGTAGCATACCAGAGGACTGGGAGAAATTCAGAGTCCAGTAGAGGAGGACAAAGGGCTTAATTAGGAAAGGGAAAATAGATTATGAGGGAAAACTGGCAAGGAACATAAAAACAGACTGCAAAAGCTTTTATAAATATGTCAAGAGAAAAAGATTAGTTAAGGCAAATGTAGGTCCCTTGCAGTCGGAAACAGGTGAATTGATCATAGGGAACAAGGAGATGGCAGACCAATTGAACAAATACTTTGGTTCTGTCTTCACTAAGGAAGACATAAACCGTCTGCCGGAAATAGCGGGGGACCGGGGGTCTAAAGAGATGGAGGAACTGAGGGAAATCCAGGTTAGTCGGGAAGTGGTGTTAGGTAAATTAAATGGATTAAAGGCAGATAAATCCCCAGGGCCAGATAGGCTGCATCCCAGAGTGCTTAAGGAAGTAGCCTCAGAAATAGTGGATGCATTAGTGATAATTTTTCAAAACTCTTTAGATTCTGGAGTAGTTCCTGAGGACTGGAGGGTAGCTAATGTAATCCCACTTTTTAAAAAGGGAGGGAGAGAGAAAACGGGGAATTATAGACCAGTTAGCCTAACATCGGTAGTGGGGAAAATGCTAGAGTCAGTTATTAAAGATGTGATAGCGTTACATTTGGAAAGTGGAGAAATCATCGGACAAAGTCAGCATGGATTTACCAAAGGCAAATCATGTCTTACGAATCTTATAGAATTTTTCGAGGATGTAACTAGTAGAGTGGATAAGGGAGAACCAGTCGATGTGTTATATCTGGACTTTCAGAAGGCCTTCGACAAGGTCCCACATAGGAGATTGGTGTACAAACTTAAAGCACACGGTATTGAGGGTTCAGTGTTGAGGTGGATAGAAAATTGGTTGGCGGACAGGAAGCAAAGAGTAGGAATAAACGGGTCCTTTTCGGAATGGCAGGCAGTGACTAGTGGGGTACCGCAAGGCTCAGTGCTGGGACCCCAGTTATTTACAGTGTATATTAATGATTTGGACGAGGGAATTGAATGCAACATCTCTAAGTTTGCGGATGACACGAAGCTGGGTGGCAGTGTTAGCTGCGAGGAGGATGCTAGGAGGCTGCAGAGTGACTTGGATAGATTAGGCGAGTGGGCAAATGCATGGCAGATGCAATATAATGTGGATAAATGTGAGGTTATCCACTTTGGCGGCAAGAACAGGAAAGCAGAGTATTACCTGAATGGTGACCGATTGGGAGAAGGGGAGATGCAACGTGACCTGGGTGTCATGGTGCACCAGTCATTGAAAGCAAGGATGCAGGTGCAGCAGGCAGTGAAGAAAGCGAATGGTATGTTGGCATTCATAGCAAGAGGATTTGAGTTTAGGAGCAGGGAGGTTCTGCTGCAGTTGTACAGGGCCTTGGTGAGACCGCACCTGGAGTATTGTGTGCAGTTTTGGTCTCCTAACCTGAGGAAAGACGTTCTTGCCTTAGAGGGAGTACAGAGAAGGTTCACCAGATTGATCCCTGGGATGGCGGGACTTACATATGAGGAAAGACTAGATAGACTGGGCTTGTACTCGCTGGAATTTAGAAGACTGAGGGGGGATCTTATAGAAACATATAAAATTCTTAAGGGGTTGGAGAGGCTAGATGCGGGAAAATTGTTCCCGATGTTGGGGGAGTCCAGAACCAGGGGTCACAGCTTTTAGGACCGAGATGAGAAAACATTTCTTCACACAGAGAGTGGTGAGTCTGTGGAATTCTCTGTCACAGAAGGTAGTTGAGGCCAGTTCATTGGCTATATTTAAGAGGGAGTTAGATGTGGCCCTTTTTGCTAAAGGGATCAGGGGGTATGGAGAGAAGGCAGGTACAGGCTACTGAGCTGAATGATCAGCCATGATCATATTGAATGGCGGTGCAGGCTCGAAGGGCCGAATGGCCTACTCCTGCACCTATTTTCTATGTTTCTATGTTTCTATGTTAGCATGGACTATATTTGTTTTACCTCTATCTTTGTATTGTCAAATGATGTAACAAACATACATATTATTTCAATCTCTGGGTTATCAAAAGTAAATCAGAAATAACAAGTCTAAGCAATGAACTCACATCATCAACACTTGTTTGTTTTGGTGTTACACTTCCTGAATTTTTTCTGTTCCTAGTTCCAGCTTGAATCCTATTTTGCGATGGTCCTCCAATGATAAAGAATGATGGAGAAATGCCTCATATACCTCCGTCAATTCTACAGTGAGATATTGGCTGGAGTGAAGCCTGGTAAAAGCAGTCATGAACAAGCAGCGTTCCTTTCTCCTGATGTGTCTGAGAAAGATTGCACCTTTTCCATAGAAATGAAGAAAAGTAACCCGGTATATCATTTCCATGGAGACTCAGTGTCGGTAGACAGTCTTGGCACGCTATTAGATCACCATTCATCAAAAACTGATGGTCAGAATGAAATGTTGTTGCTTCAAATGAACATGATTCACCTGCTGAGTTCCAAGCTGTATTCTGAGATACCAAGAGAAGATGTCAGAGAAACGTATTTGAAGACCATAACAATACTATTAGAAGAAATGGAAATTATACCTAAATTGGTGAGTGTTGATGGATACTTAATATTGATCTCTTTCTCTTTGTAGCACAGAAACAAGGCTTTTGGTCGAATTAATTAAAATAATGCTCCTTTATCCTGTGACTGTTTAGTTTCTCCTTAAATGCTATTTCAATCTTCATCACATCTTGTTTGATTTTCTAACCATCCTGAATAAAAGGCCTCATTTCTCCTGAACTCATAGGTTACTTTCTTATATTCACTGCCCCTAATTTTGGATTTGCCAACATCTCTAAAGCTATCTTATGAAACGCCTTGATCTTAACGATTTCCAGTGCATTATACTTGATACCTTTTCTTAAGGGTGACAGGCTGTTCAGTCTTTGAAGATAGCTACACCATCTCAGTTCTGCTTTTCAACCTTCCTGCACTTTCTCCTTGTAGTAGAGAGGCCAGAACACAGTACTTTTAAATATTATGTATTATGTTGTCATTACTTGAATAATTTATAATCTGAAATGCTGACTTTAGACAGTAGACAATAGACAATAGGTGCAGGAGTAGGCCATTCAGCCCTTCGAGCCAGCACCGCCATTCAATGCGATCATGGCTGATCACTCTCAATCAGTACCCCGTTCATGCCTTCTCCCCATACCCCCTCACTCCGCTATCCTTAAGAGCTCTATCCAGCTCTCTCTTGAAAGCATCCAACGAACTGGCCTCCACTGCCTTCTGAGGCAGAGAATTCCACACCTTCACCACTCTCTGACTGAAAAAGTTCTTCCTCATCTCCGTTCTAAATGGCCTACCCCTTATTCTTAAACTGTGGCCCCTTGTTCTGGACTCCCCCAACATTGGGAACATGTTTCCTGCCTCTATGTATAGTTTCCGAGTGTTTTGTTGGTCTAATCGCTGCGGTTTGGGGTATTCTTTAAACCTTGAACTTTGAATTGTATGTACCATACATTTAGCATAATATATAGCATATGCCCTTTTTTGGCCATGAATGCATTAATCTTCCAAGCTGCACTGCTTGTTGAGTGTGTATATGTGGAACTCTGACCATGATAACAATGCTCATTTGCTCAACCATGCTCCCTCCCTTTCCACCACCACTACTGCACAACTTAACAAAGATGCTCATTTTTAACCAAGATCACTCTTCCACCTCTATGATCTCATCATTCACAAATACCGAAATATGCAATCTAGTTATTGCATGGTAGTATAAGAAAATATCTGCAGATGCTGGTACAAATCGAAGGTATTTATTCACAAAATGCTGGAGTAACTCAGCAGGTCAGGCAGCATCTCGGGAGAGAAGGAATGGGTGACGTTTCGGGTCGAGACCCTTCTTCCACATATGCATGGTGTTATACCACAGCTTCTCTTGTATCTCTAACTTCACCATGTGTAGGAAGGAACTGCTGATGCTGGTTTAAACTGAAGATAGGCTCAAAAAGCTGGAGTAACTCAGCGGGACAGGCAACATCCCTGGAAAGAAGGAATGGGTGACATTTCGACCTGAAGAAGGGTCTTGACTCGAAAAGTCACCCATTCCTTCTCTGCAGAGATGTTGCCTGTCCCGCAGAGTTACTCCAGCTTTTTGTGCCTCTCTCTTCACCATCATATGCCTGAAGTTTGATCTTTATTAAAAAGCTGCTCCCTTTATTTACAATCATCAATCTAAATCCTTGCAAGAAGATTGGGCCCAGTTAAGGATCATAGACGCAAGAGAGATTTTAAATGAAAACCTTATTCCATTGAAAATTAATTAAGCATTGAATTAAGCATTAATCAAAAATGAAAACAGAACAAAATGTCAAAATAATGTAGAAAGAGTGAATTATTCTATAAATTTGCACAATTTTTATTATTGCATTCTTTGAATAATCTAAATGATACCTGATGTATTCTTTCCCTAGGCTCTCTTGTTTGGCTACCAAGATAAGTTGTTGTCTCATATGGCAATGAAATGTGTTGCATCTTTGATTCTGGTTCAGATTTTATTTACGGTGAGTACGAACAGAGTTTATAATGACAGGAGCATTTTCCTATAAGACATGGTTGATGTGGTGTTGCTCTGCGTGAATTGCATATCACCTTGATATACATGTAGGAAAATATCTGCAGATGCTGGTACAAATCGAAGGTATGAAGAAGGGTCTCGACCCGAAACGTCACCCATTCCTTCTCTCCTGAGATGCTGCCTGACCTGCTGAGTTACTCCAGCATTTTGTGAATAAATACCTTCGAAGGTATCACAAATATACATAGTTTCTATACATAGTTTCTTCTCCACAAGTAGAGGCTTTTAAATTTAATCTTCACATTGTTGTTGCAAAGATATCAAAAAATGAATCCTGTTAGGCTACCAGAATGAAAATGTTATTTTCAACAATATTTAGAATTAAAAAATCGTAGAAATTGATGGTACAGAAAGAAGCTAGTTAGTCCATCATGCCAACATTGGCTACAGATACAACTCACCTCCTGGATCATAGCTCTGTAGTGACAGTATTTCAAGTGTTCACTGTATATTTTACAAATGTAGTCAGGATTTCTGCTTCACCGTTCTTTCTGGCAATTAATGCTGGACTCTTAGAGTCATAGTCATACAGCATGGAAACGCCCCAATGACCACCATGCAACCTCGCGTGCCTCTCCTCCAGCCCCTCTGCTCAGCCCATGACTTGATCACGGAGTAGATGATTCTCACTGCTATCCTCAAGTCCCAGACCCCTTGGCGGGCTCTTAGGACCTCCTTGAGTATTTTCCGGAAGACTGGGTTATCGTGGATTGCATGGAGCAACAGGCAATCTGCTGGAGGATCACAGCAAGCCCAGGTGAGGAGACATTAATTGGCAAATGGAGTCAGATGGGAAGGGTGGAGATCTTTGCATATCTTTCATTCATTGGTCTTTATCTCCCCACATCACAGTCTATATCTCTTGTTTCTCTTATCCCTAACCAGTCTGAAGAAGGGTCTCGACCCAAAACGTCACCCATTCCTTCTCTCCAGTGATGCCTCCTGTCCCGCTGAGTTGCTCCAGATTTTTGTGTGTCTCCTCAGTATTTCCTTTGTTAGCTGTGCACTGACTATGGTCCTCTGCTCCCTACCATAGTCCCTTTATCTGTCATTTCTGTAATGTTCTCAGCTAGGGATCTTATACTAAGCCCTGGAGAACTGCATTACAAATAGCCCCTTAGTCATTATAGTTCCTGTTGACAACCATTGTTAGTCCAATGTGGCACTTTTCCTTGGAATTCGAAGTTTTACATTTTTAAATAGGTAGTTTTAGTTTTTTTTAAAAATCTTGTTGGACACAATAAAATCCACATATATCACATCAAATGTTCTAGCTTCATCAGCATACTTTATCTCCTCAAAAAAATCCAACATTCCATAAAATATCCACGCCAACTGGCTGATTAAATTGCCCGTCTAAGAGCTGATTAATGCCATCTCTCAGATGAATAAATCAGATTTACACAAGGTAGCTTCATGCTCAAGCAATAGTCATTTAATTGGCAAAGCTAGGGTAGGAGGGGGGTGGTTTGTCTAATGTCCAATAAACCAAATTCTTTACAAGTTAAAAGTTATAACTGTAAATAGTTTAATCATATTATTTGATTAGAATATTTCTCTAATGGTTACAAAAGCAAAGGTGACCTTTCAGAACCTTATTTTTCTGAAGAGCTGCAAGATAGTGCTTGATGCAATCAGTGAATGTTCAATGAGTCTTTGAGTGATCTGTTGAATGGCTTTGAAGAAACAATCATAGAGGACCTGGCAGGAATCCCAGGTGCTGCCGACAACTGCCTTGCTTATTGAACCTGGAGAGAAGGACCATGATTATCATCTAGAACTTGCCCACAGGACCTCAAGCAATTGCATACCAATTCCCTGAGGTGAATCTGAACCTAGCTAGACTGATTTTTAACAAAAATGTTTCCACATACCCAGAGTGTTTTTTGGATGAAGAACAAAAATTAGATAAAATTTTAAAGCCTCTAGTTTCAGAGTGAGGAAAAGATTTGAAGATCTCCTTGAACCAAACCTGTGTGATAATGAATCTGAAGAGTATAAGTGGTTAATTGTATTACTTTAAGTTTTTAATGCTGGTAAATATTAACAATAGGATTCATTTTTAATACTTATAGAAGCTGCCCATTGATAATTGGATGAACAGCTGCCTGGACATTCTGTCAAAAGAGCCTGGAAGTCAGCAATCAGCTCATTGGGCCCAAGCCATTACAGTCATCGTCAAAGACATTTTGAAGGGAAAATCTCAGGACAAGACGGGTTAGTAAATCCTTGTGGCAATACCCAAGATCAACTTCCAGTAAATTATATATGTTATGTTTACCAAACAAAACAAGCTGGTGTAGGAATTTATCAGGTCAGGCAGCATCTGTGAAGGGAATATTCAGATGACATTTCACCTTGGGGTCCTCCTTCAGATAGATTATTCTGACAGATACTGCCTGACCTGCTGAGATCCTCTGGTAGTTTGATTTTTTGCTCATGATTCTAGCATCTGCAGTCTCTTGTGCCACAGTATAATGAAGATTTAACATTAATTGTTTATTGTGAGTGATTTTATTCCAGACGTTCTGTTGCCCAGCAGAAAGTTTGTGTAGCAGTCAGCATGTAACAGGCAGCTCACAGTCTTGGTAAAAGAAAATCAGTGAGGCCTAAATGCTGATGGGATAATTTTCAATGCCAAACCTATTTCCTGGCAGATTACACAATAGTCTTGCTGCAGCTTCAGTGTAGGGTTGAAAAGGGTGTCACTGCATGAAAAGGGTGCCTGCATGGATGTCACAGCATGAAAAGGGTGCCTGCATGGATGTCAAAACCTATTACTTCAACACAGTGACGCAGCGGTAGAGTTGCTGCTTTACAGCGCTTGAAGTGCCGGAGACCCAGGTTCGATCCCGACTACGGGTGCTGTCTGTACGGAGTTTGTACGTTCTCCCTGTGACTGCATGGGTTTTCTCCGAGATCTTCGGTTTCCTCCAACACTCCAAAGACGTACAGGTTTGTTGGTTAATTGGCTTTGTATAAATGTAAATTGTCCCTAGTGCGTGAAGGATAGTGTTAATGTGCAGGGATCGCTAGTCGGTGCGGACTCGGTGGGCCGAAGGGCCTGTTCCAACGCTGCATCTCTAAACTAAATTAGTGTATGGGGATCGCTGGTCGGTGCGGACTCGGTGGGGAAGGGCCTGTTCTTCCAGTGCTGCATCTCTAAACTAAACTAAACTCTGAAAAGAAGCTGAGTTGCCAGTATTTTTCATCATCTTTAACAAGTAGCAGGATCTTGCATGTGTACTCCCCTTTAATCAGGCAAATAGATTTCAAACCAAAGAATAGCTTCACCAGGTAGCTTGTAGATTTGATGCATAGATATAACAAATCACTGTTCCCTTCCCAACATTGTTATTTTAATTTAGTTGCACCTGTACGGACCAAATGACAAAGCATCTTACTGACTGAAGCTTCAATGTTACCAACATTAACTGAATCAAACATAACAAATAAAAAATGGAATCTATAAATATATTATTGTTTGTTTATGAAAATGCTGATTGGATCACAATATACTGTACATGACAAAGTGCATGTCAGCTTCTGTGTCAGGTTGTGTCAAGTGTTTTACTTGCGGGCGTATCTTCAATATTTTGTCGTAATACGAGGTGACATTGTGATTGGCTTAATGATGATAACGATTGCCTCACATGTAATTTTAGCTCTCAGTAACTCTTTCATCTTGCTAATGTTCAGGGCTAGGTTGTTGTCCTGACACCATGACACAAGGTTCTTGATCTCGTTCCTGTATATTGTCCCATCGTTGTTGGTCTGGTTGATTCCAGTGGTGCCATGGGCAAACTTAAAGGTCAAGTTGGCGCTACGCTTGACCACTGTCATGGGTGTGCAGGGAGTCAAACACGCAACCCTCAGAATAAAAGGACGTACCTTTAAAATGGAGATGAGGAGGATTTGTTTAGCCAGAGGGTGGTGAATCAGCGAATTCATTGCCATGGATAGTGATAGATGCCAAGTCATTGGGACTTCTAAAACAAAGATTGATAGGTTCTTGATTAGTAAGGGTGTCAACACATATGGGGAGAAGGCAGGAGAATGGGGTTGAAAGGAAAAAATAGATTAGCCAAGATCAAATGGTGAAACATACTCGATGGGCTGAATGGCCTAATTCTGCTGCTATCCCATATGGTCTTAAGCATCAGTGTTGTCACAATGATACAAGGCTTTGGGAGTCCAGTTTTGGTGTCCTTATCTAAGAAAGAACATACTTGCCATGGAAGAAGTACAGATGGTTCTGGGGATGGTGGAACTGACCTATGAGGAGAGATGCTGCCTGACCCGCTGAGTTACTCCAGCATTTTGTGTCTACCTATGAGGAGAGATTGGATTGACTAGGTCTGAATTTATCAGACTTAAGAAAACTGAGAGGAGATGTGATTGGACTGTACAAACCCCTGACACAGCTCAGCAGGCTGTTTACAGGGAGAATATTTCTCCCGACTGGGAGATTGAAAACCACGACCATGGGCTCGGGCTCAGGCTCAGGATGAGACATTTAGAACTGACACTCAGAGGGTGGTGGCGCTGGGAGTCTTTGCCACAAAGGTTTGTGGAAACAAAGCCACTAAAAGTATTTAAGAAAGCAATTAGAAGTTTTCTGGACGCATGGTATCAAGGGGTAAGGAGAGAGCATGAGAATGCTACTGATATGGATGAACAGGTGTGAGTGCGTTGAATGATATAGCACAGGCTCAAGGACTCAATAGTCTACTCCTGCTCCAGTTTTAATGGTTTGTTTCAATGAATTGAAAAATGATGGCTTATGATTCTAAAACAGAAAATGGATGAATGAAAGGCTACTGTTAAAGTATATTGTAGATTAGTATAGGGATTGTGGAAACATTAAAATCAGATCAGAACAACTAGTTTCTAAATTTAATTTATTGCAGCAATTCCATTGTTTTTGTAATTTAGAGTCAATATTGTGTGTAAAAAGATCCTTATCACGTTGAAGTAATAATAATAATAATAATGCATTACATTTATATAGCGCTTTTCATATACTCAAAGACGCTTTACAGAGATTTAGAGAACATAGGGAAATGAATAAATAGATAAATAAGTAAATAAGTAAACGAACAGAGAAAGGAGACAGAAGGTGAGGTGACCTTCAGTGGTTGAAGGCAGTACTGAACAGGTGAGACTTCAGCGATGTTTTGAATGTGGTGAGTGTGGAGGAGTCTCTAACGGTTTGGGACCCTGAATATCTGAGCAGCTGGTCAGCCACCCAAATCCTATTTAATCATTACCCTATATCTCCCTTTGTATTTTCCATTCCCTGCTCCATGGATTGTTCAACTCCATGTGTGTATTTGTATCTCAATGTTGGTGTGTCTCCCCACTCCCAACATTTGCTGTGTGCATGCTGACTATACACAGTGACAATGCATGGTCTTCACTATAGTCTCTGAAATGTTTTCATTATCCTAGGTACTTTACAGAAGCTTCTCATCCCGATGGACTCAGTGCTCCATAACCTGTATCTCTTCACCTTTTCCTCGTGTTCTGGCAGCAGCCAAACAAGTGGAGATTTTACAGAACCTGATGATGGGAGTGTTGCCACAATCAGCCAGCTTGCTGTTGTACATCTGCTTGAAGTTATGGTTGGGATTCGAAACCATCTGGAGCTCAATCTGTCTTGCCTAAAGACATTATATCTGCACACCCCACTAGTACTTGATTTTGTCACTTCCTCTGCTCAATACTTCATTAAGAAGAAGCTGATTTTGCTGCTTAAAATGTGTATTCTTGGCCAGGCAAGTGATGATGCCTGCAATCCGTGCCATGCAGGTTCTCAGCAAGATAGCCACCTACACGAAGACTTACTGGGAGTATCTTGCACGTTGCTGCAGGCTGTGAGGTTGGGATGGTTAAGCCGGATTCCTGTGAATCCCAGGCCATGTCTTTTTGGAGGCAGTGAGATACTCGATGCAGAAAATACTACTCCTGGTCCAGACATGGTAATGTTGAGGACTGTAAGCCTTATTTTAATCAAAGCCATGGAAATTAATCTGAAGAATACAATGGACACAGTGAAAGCTAAAGGTAATAAATTACTTCTTATTCTTTAAATTACTTGGAAACTTTAAGTATATCATTTGCTGAGTTCGGATGTCTGACATTATTACAGAATAAATGAAAAAAAGGTCATTGTAATTTAGAGATAATATGAAGGCTTCAGGAAACTTGAGAGAATTGCAATTGGGGAAATTATTTTTAATCACTGAGTTGGATTTCACACTGCCACAGCAAACAATCAGTAGTCACTCAAGGTGTTAGTGCAGTAAATCAAATTTAATAGCTTAAAATAACACAAGATAAAATCACTGGTAGTCAACATGTTTACCTCTATTATAAAATCCTCATTGTTTACCAATCCCTCTCTGGCCACATCCCCATGTCTCTGGAACAACCTCCAGCATTACCATCCTTCCTCCATGACTTCCATGCTTTCCCAACTCTCGTCTTTTACCCATCCCTGGCTTTAATCACTTCACTTATACTTTTAGCTTTTAGTTGCCTGTGTTCTAGTTTGAATATTTCCCTTCTAAACCTCTCGGCTGAATGCACCCCCCAGGTTACAACATTGTTCAAGTTTCCATGAGCAGTGGTGATGCACTAGTACCTTTCAGCCAAGCTCATGGACATCCTATACAACATCCTGTGCAACATCCTATACAACATCCTATACAACATTGTTCAAGTTTCCATGAGCAGTGGTGATGCACTAGTACCTTGCAGATGATACAAAGCTGGGTGGCAGTGTGAACTGTGAGGAAGATGCTATGAGGTTGCAGGGTGACTTGGACAGGTTGTGTGAGTGGGCGGATGCATGGCAGATGCAGTTTAATGTGGATAAGTGTGAGGTTATCCACTTTGGTGGTAAGAATAGGAAGGCAGAGTATTATCTGAATGCAGCCAAGGAACAGGGGACGTACAACGAGATCTGGGTGTCCTAGTGCATCAGTCACTGAAAGGAAGCATGCAGGTACAGCAGGCAGTGAAGAATGCCAATGGAATGTTGGCCTTCATAACAAGAGGAGTTGAGTATAGGAGCAAAGAGGTCCTTCTGCAGTTGTACAGAGCCCTAGTGAGACCGCACCTGGAGTACTGTGTGCAGTTTTGGTCTCCAAATATGAGGAAGGATATTCTTGCTATTAAGGGTGTGCAGCGTAGGTTTACTAGCTTAATTCCCGGAATGGCGGGGCTATCATATGTTGAAAGATTGGAGCGACTAGGCTTGTATACACTGGAATTTAGGATGAGAGGAAATCTTATCGAAACGTATAAGATTTTTAAGGGGTTGGACATGTTAGAGGCAGGAAATGTGTTCCCAATGTTGGGGGAGTCCAGAACAAGGGGCCACAGTTTAAGAATAAGGGGTAGGCCATTTAGAACGGAGATGAGGAAAACCTTTTTCAGTCAGAGAGTTGTGAATCTGTGGAATTCTCTGCCTCAGAAGGCAGTGGAGGCCAATTCTCTGAATGCATTCAAGAGAGAGCTGGATAGAGCTCTTAAGGATAGCGGAGTCAGGGGGTATGGGGAGAAGGCAGGAACGGGGTATTGATTGAGAATGATCAGCCATGATCACATTGAATGGCAGTGCTGGCTCGAAGGGGCGAATGGCCTCCTGCACCTATTGTCTATTGTCAGCCAAGCTCATGGACATCCTATAGCAGCTCTCTGGGATTTTGGTTAGGCTGCAGTTGGAGTCTTGTGTGCAGTTATGGCTGCCTCATTACAAGAAGGATGTGGAGGCTTTGGAGAGTGCAGAGGAGGGTGACCAGAATGATGCCCGGATTAGAGGGTTGAGCAGGAAATTGATTTGACTTTAAACAAAGGGTTTCATTGTGATCTGATTAATGAGTTTGGAAATAGTGCACTCAAGGGCAGATCAACTATCCTCTTTAGTTTATCTGTGGTAAGCTTTGGGAATAGAATACCGGTTTGCTGTTAACAAACAATGAACAACACTGGTGAGGCAGTTGTTGGAACTGTGCAGAGCTCTGTGACGTATCCTCAGAATAGTAAATGGCAAATTAGTGTAAGCACGCTTGTGGGAAATTATTTTGGAAGGAAGGATGAGGAACTGCATACCATGGAAAGTTGCAGAATAAACGGGGAACGAATGATTAACTGTAGAGCTGAGATCTCTAAGAATATGAGAAGCAGGAGTTGGCTACATGTCCCTTGTAACTTGCTGCACCACTCAACACCTGTCCTGATCTACACTTTGATATCGTAGCCATCATAACCCTTGATTTCCCACAAGGTCTAAAAATGTGTCTGTATGATCATGGCAATACTCATTAACCCGTCTTTGTACAACTCTACAGTACAGAAGTCCAAAGGATCACAATTCTCTGTCATCTCATTTATAAATGACGACCCAATATTCTGTAACTAACTCTTCATATCTGCCACCATTGCCCATCAGAATCTTTAATGTTCCAATCAAATCATCACCCATTCTCCTAAACTTCATTGGATATAATTCCAGCCAATTCAACCTTTCCTCATATAATAACACCTTTATCCTCAGTATCAACCCGTGAAGTAGGGGCGGCACAGTGGCACAGCGGCAGAGTTGCTGCCAGAGACCCAGGGTTGTACCTTCTCCCCGTGACCTGCGTGGGTTTTCTCCGGGTGCTCCGGTTTCCTCCCACACTCCAAAGAAGTTCAGGTTTGCAGGGTAATTGGCTTCGGTAAAATTGTAAATTGTCCCTAGTGTGTGTAGGATAGTGTTAGTGTGCGGGGATCGCTGGTTGGCATAGACTCGGTGGGTCAGTTTCCGTGCTGCATCTGTCTAAACTCTAAGCTGCAAAAGTTTGCCTGACATACCTGCAACTGCAGTGTATTATATTACTGTACAAAGGTTGAAACCAGATACCCAAATCCTCACAACTATGGATCATCGAACCTTTTTCATTCTTTAATTTAGTATAGTCGCCCAAGAAGCACTACATTTATTTTACAGGTCTCTGTAATGTACATGGCAGGCTTTGAAGTCGTACTAAGTGTACCTCGATGTTTCCAGGCTGCCTGAAGAATGAACTCCAGTCCTGTCTGTCTCAGCTGATGCTGTTTCTGAGGATGCATCTCCAGGGCTGTGCCCAGTTCCAGCAACTGCCTCATCCATGTGCCTGGGTTTCCTTCATCTTCGTGGAGCAGGATGATGATCTAGTAGACGTTGCCAGTGCACTACTAACCATCTATACACACTGCCCAGGGTTGGTATCTCCTCTAGTGTTAACTGCACTGCAAACTCAAAAGTTATCAGTTTATTATTGCCCTCATTGGCAAATTCTTCATGCTGAAAGTTGTGTTGTGCTGAAGTGTATTGAGCTGGATGTCCTTCTGCTGTGGAATGCCAGGCACACACTACCTGCTGCTTGGATGTTGTGGTCACTGTAACTAACTGTAGAATGGCTCCTTCCCATGAGGGAGTGTCAGGCTGCACATTTGACTTTGACATTAAATACCAATCTTGTCAGAGACGACAATATTATGAAAACATGCCTGTTTGTAAATGTTTACCATCATCAGTCATTATTCCCTTATTGCAGTTGCCCAATTACTTTAGCCAAGTCCACGTGCTTCTCTACTAATGATTTCAAAACCTAAGAAAAAGGAGCCCCAGTAATCCCGACATGTTCCCCCCAGCTCAACCCAACCTCAAACCCAAATCATTGTTTGGACCTTAACGCCCTAGTTTTGGACAATTAACCCATGCAAATATTCAATGTGAAATTCTCTCACAGAAACATAGAAAAATAGGTGCAGGAGTAGGCCGTTCGGCTCATCGAGCCAGCACCGCCATTCAATATGGTCATGGCTGATCATCTAAAATCAGTACCCTGTTCCTGCTTTTCCCTCATATCCCACAATTTCTTTAGCCCTAAGAGCTAAATCTAACTCTCTCTTGAAAACATCCAGTGAATTGGCCTCCACTGCCTTCTGTGGCAGAGAATTCCACAGATTCACAGCTCTCTGGGTGAAGAAGTTTTTCCTCATCTCAGTCCTAAATGGCCTACCTCTTATTCCTAAACTGTGACCCCTGGTTCAGAATTCCCCCAACATCAAGAACATTTATCCTGCATCTAGCCTGTCCAATCCTTTAAGAATTTTATATGTTTCTATAAGATTCCCTCTCATCCTTCTAAATTCCAGTGAATACAAGCCCAGTCGATCCATTCTTTCATCATATGTCAGTCCCGCCATCCCGGGAATTAACCTGGTGAACCTACACTGCATTCCCTCAATAGCAATAATGTCCTTCCTCAAATTAGGAGACCAAAATTGCACACAATACTCCAGGTGCGGTCTCACCAGGGCCCCGTACAACTGCAGTAGGACCTCCTTGCTCCTAAATGCAAATCCTCTCGCAATGAAAGCCAACCTGCCATTTGCTTTCTTCACTGCCTGCTGTACCTGCATGCTTACTTTCAGTGACTGATGTACAAGCACACCCAGGTCTCGTCTCATGAGGGTTACTGTTCCCAGAGGTTTGAATCTGCTCACCATGTCTTCATTAGTTTGGACTATTTATAACTGCAGCAGTTGAATCGCCAAGGCTTCAAACCTGGTGTAAGCAGATCCAGTTGTAATGGAAAGGCTCTTTCCCCCCACCAAAATGCCGCTGTATGAAATAATGTTTGCTGCTTTGCACCTTGTTCTGTGCTGTCACGGTGCCAGTCACGGATATTTGTATGGTGCTGCAGTCTTGCATGTAATCTCCACCACCATTCTGCTGGCAGCCTCATTATTGCTGTTGAGTTCCAGCCTTGTACTCTCCCTTTTCACCCTGCCACTTATAATTTGCACAGCACAGTGTGGATATACTGTCTTGCAGCACCAGAGACCTGGGTTCGATCCTGACCTCCCGTGCAGTCTGTGTGGTGCTGAACGTTCTCCCTGTGATCACATGGGTTTCCTCCGGGTGCACCGGTTTCCTCACCCATCCCAAAGACATGCGGGTTTCTGGGTTAATTGGCCTTTGTAACTTGCCACTAGTGGGGGGGGGGGGGGGGGGGGAGTGGATGAGAAGGTGGGATAGCATCACATTAGTGGTAACGGGTGATCGGCGATCAGCATGGACTCTGTGGGCAGAATGGCCTATTTCCATGCTGTGTCTCTAAACAGCTGATAATTCCCATGTGAATCCACAGTAAGTGTAAGTGACTGTCTAATTGCAAGAGACATCACAAACGAACATGGACAATTTATTTTCATAGAAAGGGCCGCAATTCCTTTGCAACTCTGCTGTAGGAAGCTCTGAGTTTGTGAAAGTGGTTTATTCTTCCTTTCAAGGAAAACATTAGCCACAAACATCCATTACAACCTACAAACTTGCACAGCTATCTTAATTATACTTCCTCCCAACCTTACTCCTGCAAGGATCCATCCCATTCTCCCATTTCCTTTGTCTCCGTCACATTGGACCAGTGATGAGACTTTCCACACAGGTCTTCCTGAACCTTGGCTTCCCCTCCACCAGAGTTGCCAAACCCCTTGCTTGCACCTCTGCACTCTCCCCTTCTCTGAGACAGGATGGAGTTCCCCTGGTCCATGCTTTCCAACCCCTTAGCCACAGGTAACAGATTGACCGGTGCAGTTTCCATCAGCCTATCCTGACCTGCTGGGCATTTGCAATTTTTATTTCTGAGTTTAATAATGCGTTATCATCTCGTCATCTATTCAGAAAATCAGAACTAAACCCTTCTGATCTACAGTTGTTCTACCATTCAGACCAGGATTCCAATCACTGATGTTGATCATATCATGAGCTTCCAACTGAAATATGATTGGAAAGTTTGAAATATGCAGTAATTTATTTGAAGGATTTTATATCCTTTTTCTCTCTCCAGATTTGTGGAAACCCATGCTCAGGAAAATGCAGCAACTTCTCAAGAAGCCCATGGACAATGGTTCAATCCACATTGTATCTTCCTGCTGTTGTTGAAGAGTTTAGCATTTGATCATCAGGTCTTGCTGGATTTTCTGATTTCCTCTGAAACTTGTTTCCTGGAGTACTTGGTGAAATATTTGCATCTACTCCGGAGGGACTGGCAGTCCTTCTGTTGCATTTGTGCTCAGTTTGATACTTCCTCAGAACCACTTTGTCCACCACCTGATAACCAAGGTTGCAAGAACCATGATTTCGTTGCTGAGATTGAGCGAGACAGTGAAACTCTTCGCAAAGGCTCAAGAAACACATTTGTGAGCCCTCAAATACCACAACCTATTTCACCCAAGGAAGAGCCTGGCTCCAGCTGTGATCCTGACCTCGAGATAAACAGTAAAATGACCCAGTTACTGAGGCTGGTGGATTACAACAACTCGGACAATTCTGATAGTGATGATGAGGAGACCACCTGCTTGAATATTGGCAGTAAGGGTGATATTGAAATGAGTAACACAGGAACAGCCGATGAGACAGTGCAGCAGAAGGCAGAAACAATGGGGAACATCAAAGATGTAAATACATATAGTTGTGAGAATAATCCAGAAACGGAATTATCCTCGGAAGGAATGTTGAAGAAATTCATGGGCTGTTTGAGTGAGTTGAGGAAAACCATTGGGCGATTGCAGGGAAGGGCTCTGTTTCCATACAATGCAACGCCGCTGCTAAAACTGCTGTTGGATATTGAGACATGCAACCAAACCAATGCAAGCTCAGCATAACCATCAATGAAGGAACTATCACAGATGGTTCAGCAACAGTCTTTAAGCACTGCAAAAACTTGGCTTTTATATCATGAAACTGCACATTTGTCAAAAGGTTCTGTGGCGGCGCCTAACGGCAGCAGCTGACTAGCAGTCTGTCCGTCTTTTTTTTGTTGTGTGTCGGTGTTGGGATGGTTTTTATATATATTTTTTTGGTTGTGTATGTGTGGGAGGGGGTGGTGGTGTGGGTGGGTGGGGGTGGGTGTGGGGGGGGGGGGGACTTTTCTCTTCCTCACGGCGCGGGGTGCGGCTCGGCTGCGGGGCCTAACATCGCCCGCTGCGGCTCGGCCGCTGGACTTTACATCCCGGTGCGGCTTGGCCGCTGGACTTTACATCACCCGGTGCGGCTTGGCCGCTGGACTTTACATCCCGGTGCGGCTTGGCCGCTGGACTTAACAGTGCCCGGTGCAGCTCGGCTGCGGGGCTTAACATCGCCCGGTGCAGCTCGGCTGCGGGGCTTAACATCGCCCGGTGCAGCTCGGCTGCGGGGCTTTTCATCGCTGGTGCGGCTCGACTGCGGACTTGACATCGCCCGGTGCGGCTCGACCACGGGACTTAGCTGCGCAAGGCTTGGTCGCGGGACGTTTCAGCGCCCGGTGTGGGGACTGTGCGGGTCGGTCGGGGATGAGCTGTCTGTCCGTGGGCGTGGGGAAGAGAGTGGAAGATTTGTTGCCTCCATCACAGTGAGGGGGTGTTTGGAGTCACTGTGATGGACGTTTGTGTTGGGGTCATGTGTCTTGTGTTCTTTTTTTTTTCTATGACTGCTATGTAGTTTCGTTCGGTACTTCGGTACCGAACGACAAATAAAGCTCTGTTATACCTGTTATGTTATACCTGTTATACCTGTTATAATATCTGTACCATATTGCATTGTGTTTGTGTTTCAGCTATTTTTGGTGGTGAATAAATGAATTCACCCTTTAGTAAATTGTTTATGGTCTCAAAAAATAAATAATGTGTCATGGTGGCACAGCTGGTCAAATATCTCAAATCAATTCATGAGACATGAAGGCTCATACACATGCATGCTGACTATCCAAGACAGTGAAGAGTGTTTTATTGTCATGTCCCAGATAGAACAATGACATTCTTGCTGCAGCACAACACAATATGTAAACATAGTGCACTGTAAACAATATAATAAACAAGAGAGAAAAAACAGTTCAGTGTGAATGTAACACATACATGCACACATACTTACACACAAAAAACAAACAGTAGTGCATCATAATAATAATAATATGAGGTTGAGTGTTTAATAGCCTGATGGCTGTAGGGAAGAAGCTGTTCCTGAACCTGGATGATCAGTCCCTGCCTTCACTAATGCAGAAATATCCTGTCTCACAGAATCTCCAGTGACCACCCTTATAGAGGGTTATGGAGAGAAGGCAGGAGAATGGGGTTCTGTGGGAGAAAAAGATCAGCCATGGTCGAATGGCAGAGTAGATTTGATGGGCCAAATGGCCTAATTCTACTCCATCAATTATGACCTTATGAAAATGCCTTTTGAGAGCCCCTGTATACATTTCACTCGATTCCCTTTATGGTGATAACAAATACAAAATATTTAATTACTTTTTAACAATGTCCTTATACCCCTTGAAACCTCTTCCTCTCTCAGCTTCAAAGGCACTGATATCTTTGCTAATCTATTTTTATTATATCTGTAGAGGCTTTTACAGTATGCATCTGTATGTTTTGCTAAGTTACCTTTTCTATTTTCTTCAATGTTTTCATTGTCCTGATCTTATGCAGATTATAAATTCCTCTTAATCTAATGCCCTCTTTAAGTCTAATTAACTACAAATGGATTATTTCTACAACACTTTTTCAGTTTAGAATTGGAGATTAAAAGGGTTGGGAGAAGAGGCACAGAGAGTTTGAAAAGAGCAGGAAGAGACGATTAGAGAGTTGAAGAGGAACAGGAGACGCAGGTCCAGAAAGTGAAGAATGAGAGAAGGAAGAGGCCCTGCCACTTGTTCCTGTCTTCTGTGCCAAAGTGTGGTGTCACAGGGCAGCAGAAAGGTGAGTGCTAGTTATTTCTCCCTACTCCTCTGTTTGCCCTAGAAGTACAACTAAGAAGTGCATGTTCAAAATAATTAAATCTCGGCCAATTAATTAAATAGAATGAGGTGGCAGGGCAGGTGATGTGTGTAACGGTCTTCAAGTAGGAGCTGATGGAGCCTATGTGATTCACAGTGACCATACCTACAGCAGGCATTGGCCGCACAAGGAACTTCAACCCATAGTTACTGAGCTCAGACACTGTCCATGTCAGTGATGGGTGTTACATGCGTGCTGTATTCTGAGAGGCAACCTCTTCCCTTACATTCATTACCTTAAATTTGATCAGCAATCAGGAACAAATGGATATAACTACAAACGAGGCTGGTGTAAGTATCCAGATAGTACTTCAGGGAGGACCTGCAAACTGAACAATACGATTCCAGTGAGAGGAGATTAGAAATGTAGTAATCATAAGGAGGGTAATAAAATAACGGCAGATGTTGGTACAAATCGAAGCTATCATAAAATGCTGGAGTAACTCAGAGGGTCAGGCAGCCTAAGGAGGGGGCATATTTGGGTGAACAGCCATTTCTCTACAACAACGACAGGGTTATGAAGTCTGCATTGAAAGGGGTAAGAACGAGTATTCTATGATAGGACACAAAATGCTGGAGTAAGTCAACGGGTCAGGCAGCATCTCAAGAAAAGGACGAGGTGACCTTTCAGGTTGAGACCCTTCATCAGATTTCTAGGGTAGGAGATGATTCTGTTTCCATGGTCCATATTATAGCCACTAACATTCTAGGGAGGACAAGGAAGGAGGATAGACTGGCAAGGAATACTCCATAGGGAAATAAAAAGGAAGGGGGTTGCTAAGTGTGAAACCAGAAAATGAATAATGGCGAACAAGGAAATAGATAGTCATCTTCATGATGCAGGGCACCACAAGCATTCTGAATAAAGCCCATGTCCTGGTTTCAAGTTTGAGGGAAGAACCTGTGTCAAATCTTGCTTCCTGTAATGTGATGACTAGGATTGTGCACATAGCTCCAACTGAGAGTGAACCAGTGTTTTATAAAGTTGTAACATAAACTCCCAGCTCTGATATTCTGTAACCCACAAGCCTGTTCCATTACCATATGCAGCTGTGCTGCCACCTTCAGGGATTCTTGAACTTGTACACTAGAGACCCTCCCTCACTGTTTATTAGACAGCCAAGTGTGTCCTCTCTTATTAGACAGCCAAGGTGTGTCACCCAGCATGTCTCTGAATTCACACGGCCCAAGAGTATAGGTCAACCCCATTTCCATTCTTCCCAATGAACAATATCCCCCTGTGCCTTGAGGCGATCCCCACTCTCAACAAAACCAGCAACTTCTGGGTCAACTGCAAACTTACCATCATACCTCCTACATTTATATCCAAACTTTTAATGCCTATAACAACAGTAAAGGAACAAACAAAATGTGTAGGAAGTAACCTGCAAACTGCTGGTTAAATTAACATAAAAACATGCTGGAGTAACTCAGCAAGACAGGCAATATCTCTGCAGAAAGGTAAGGTGACCCATCGTCAGACCCATTTACAGGAACCTCCATTGCAGGCACACCCTTCCAAGGTCACACGAACCAACCCTCCATCATCACCCCTCTGCCTCCTACTTCCAAGACTGTTTTGGATCCAACTTGCCCGACTGTCCCGCATCCCCCCCCCCAATGAACAAAGATGGAATGGACATTTCATCTAATCCACATGGAGACAGAGTTAGAATGGAACTCATCATGCAATCTCATAGTTGGAAGATCTGTGGAACATCATGGTCTGTTCTCTGAGAGTTTACCCGGACGGTGGTGTATACTGGAAGTAGGTGCCAGAAGGGGTTGTTGAGGCTGGTATATGACATTTAAGACACTTGGACAGACACGCGTGGATAAGAAAGGTTTAGAGGGATACGAGCCAACTGTGGGCAGGAGGGACTAGTGTATGGAGCATCTTGTTCGGCATGCAGGCAGTTGGGCTAAAGAGCCTGTTTCCATCATTCTATGAATACAACTAGTAATGGGTGATTTTAAATATCTCACAACACAGTTTAGAACAAACATGTAAAGCCATCAAGAATATATGTTTTTGAATGTATCTGGAACGGCTTCAGAAATGAATCTCTCTTTAATCAAAATGAACATGGCATTGCTTCATTTAGTTGTCATACTGATTCATTGTTGTGTAAGTAGAATAGTTGGGAAATTGCAACACCAGTCACGCAGTAGGTCACATAAGACAGAAAGAAGTCAAACAATAAGCAAAGTGGATACTGTAAATCAAAAATTAAAGATCTAAATCAGGAAGTGAAAGTGCTGGGAAAGCTGCACCAGTATTTCTGCTTTGTCATGAGACAGAGTGGGCTGGGTCCGAGCTTTCACTCTCAGGATTCTCTGGGCTCCTATTCCACACCAATTCCAATTCCATATATGTTCCTAAACTCCATCCAGGAATTTAGTTTGGCCCCACCAACACCAGTGCCCACCTTGGCAATGTCAGTCCCAGGAACCCATGCTGCCCAGAACTCATGCCCAATATCAACAGGAATCCAATCTCAGCCCCAGAAATGGCTGCGTCACTTAACTCAGCCTGTGGAATATCTCTGGCCTTGGGAATGTCCGTGTTCCCAGCCCCTGGGAATGTCTACCTTCCCATTGTTAGTTTCAGGAATACCTACAATAGCTTCCCAGTCGCAATGCATGAAGTCCTGTATTGCCAGGTCCAGCCTGTCTTTCCAGTCACAGGTTTAGGAATGTCCTCATCACCATCTCTGCCCCTGCCCACTCCATGACTAAACTCTCCTTAAACATATATTAAGCTCTCCTTGCTGCTTTGCTATCTAAGGGAACCAACTGTACCTAATAAGCCTATCAGCCACAGGCACTGTAGTTTGTACACTCTGTGGCGATGCCTCTGCTGAATAAGGCACATGGGGGAGGTGGAGCTATCTGCAAACTATCTGATGGAAGGCAACCAACTAACCACTGGCTGATAAAGCAGTGATGGAAATCAAACCGCATTGTATTCTAAGATCTCACCAAAAACCACAGGTTCCACCAAAGTCACTCATTATTGTGCCTCCCATTTGGAGTGGCTGTTTCGTTCATGCTCGATTGTATTCATGTCTTTCTGCCGACTGGTCGGCACGCAACAAAAGCTTTTCACTGTACCTCAGTACACGTGACAATAAACTGAACTAAATTAAACTAAACTGCCTTGTCTGTTGGTTGGAACCACTTGGCTGAGGTGGACAATGGGTGGTGTGACGGTTTACTTGGACAGAACCCAAATGCGTTCAGTTTAGTTTATTGTCATGTGTACTGAGGTACAGTGAAAAGCTTCGTGTCACAGTCTCACAGCACGGAATCAGGCCCTTCAGCCCCCCGTGTCCATGCCAACTGTCAACCACCCATTTACACTAATGCCACACTGGATCCCCTTTCTCTTCCACAGATGGGGCAGATCTCTGATATTAGTGAGGTGATGGAAAATGGAATGACACAGTTCCCCCGACTTTCAGCAGTTTTATATGTCAGTCCCTTCCATTTCAGAAAAAAAAATAATTTATTGGCCAAGGATGTATACATATAAGGAAATTGCAATGATTCTGACTAACCTGTATTTCTAGTGGGTAGACTTTCATTAAACAGGTGATTCATTAAATATCCCATGCCAAAGTGACCTATTTTCTTAAAAGCTCTCTTTACAAACTAACAAGGGCTGGGACGGGCACATTCCAGGCTGCAGAGGTACATGTGTAGGAGGGACTGAAGAAGGATCTCGACCCGAAACATCACCCATTCCTTCTCTCCAGACATGCTGCCTGTCCCGCCTTGTTATTCCAGCTTGTTGTGTCTATCTGCAGAGGTCCATGCTGGGGAAGGTACAGGCACTAGGAACTGGAGCTGGGAACAGGAGCTAGGTACTGGAGCTTTGTACAGCCAATGCCAAGGCTTGGTGGGGAAGGACCACGACCCAAGGTCTTGTAGCCACAGAACACTGAGAGGCTGTCCAGCAGAATATTGTTCAAGTATTGGTCACAGTGGCAGAGTGGGGGACATTGGTGTTTTGTACGTGACAATACCATCACTGCATAGCAAAAACCAGGCTGCAGAGAAACCTCAGTGGGTCAGGCAGCATCTGG
>NC_135985.1:430172-432672 GCF_053455715.1 Rhinoraja longicauda
TCCCTCTCTCTCTCTCTCTCTCACTCTCTCTCTCTCTCTCTCTCTCTCTCTCTCTCTCTCTCTCTCTCTCTCTCTCTCTCTCTCTCTCTCTCTCTCTCTCTCTCTCTCTCTCTCTCTGTCTCTCTCTCTCTCTCTCTCTGTCTCTCTCTCTCTCTCTCTCTCTCTCTCTCTCTCTCTCTCTCTCTCTCTCTCTCTCTCTCTCTCTCTCTCTCTCTCTCTCTCTCTCTCTCTCTCTCCTCTCTCTCTCTCTCTCTCTCTCCCTCTCCCTCTCCCTCTCCCTCTCCTCTCCTCCTCTCTCTCTCTCTGGCTGCTCAATCTCTGCCTCTGTGTAAACTAGTGTAGAGTGAAAATCAATGGTATTTGTGTTGAACCTTGAAAATTACTGGTTACGCCCGAGTAACGCCTTGTGTTCTGGGCACCTGCGTTTGGAAGCTTTGCCCTGGTTCCAGCGGCTGAGATGAGTTATTGTAATAGTGCCAGGGGACATGATACATGGGGGGGGGGGCAGTGTACAGGGGACACTGTGGGGACATGATACATGGGGGGGGGGGCAGTGTACAGGGGACACTGTGGGGACATGATACATGGGGGGGGGGGGAGCAGTGTACAGGGGGCACTGTGGGGACATGATACATGGGGAGGGGGCAGTGTACAGGGGACACTGTGGGTACGTGATACATGGGGAGGGGGCAGTGTACAGGGGGCACTGTGGGGACATGATACAGGGGGGGGGGGCAGTGTACAGGGGACACTGTGGGGACATGATACATGGGGGGGGCAGTGTACAGGGGACACTGTGGGGACATGATACATGGGGGGGGCAGTGTACAGGGGACACTGTGGGGACATGATACATGGGGGGCAGTGTACAGGGGGCACTGTGGGGACATGATACATGGGGGGGGGCAGTGTACAGGGGACACTGTGGGGACATGATACATGGGGGGGGGGCAGTGTACAGGGGGCACTGTGGGGACGCCTCCCTGGTCCAACAGCATGAATAGGCATGTTGTCTTATGGTGAAAGATCATGCAGGTTAGGCTGGTACAAGGCCAGGTTAGGCTGGTACAAGGCCTGGTTAGGCTGGTACAAGGCCAGGTTAGGCTGGTACAAGGCCAGGTTAGGCTGGTACAAGGCCAGGTTAGGCTGGTACAAGGCCAGGTTAGGCTGGTACAAGGCCAGGTTAGGCTGGTACAAGGCCTGGTTAGGCTGGTACAAGGCCTGGTTAGGCTGGTACAAGCCCTGGTTAGGCTGGAAGAAGCCCTGGTTAGGCTGGTAGAAGCCCAGGTTAGGCTGGTACAAACACAGGTTAGGCTGGTACAAGGCCAGGTTAGGCTGGTACAAGGCCTGGTTAGGCTGGTACAAGCCCTGGTTAGGCTGGTACAAGGCCTGGTTAGGCTGGTACAAGGCCAGGTTAGACTGGTACAAGCCCTGGTTAGGCTGGTACAAGCCTGGTTAGGCTGGTACAAGCCCTGGTTAGGCTGGTACAAGGCCTGGTTAGGCTGGTACAAGCCCTGGTTAGGCTGGTACAAGCCCTGGTTAGGCTGGTACAAGGCCAGGTTAGGCTGGAAGAAGCCCTGGTTAGGCTGGTAGAAGCCCAGGTTAGGCTGGTACAAACACAGGCTAGGCTGGTATCTACTGGAGTTCAGAAGAATGAGGGAGGCAGAATTGATTAAAACGCATCAGATTATGAGGGGCAGTGAAAGGGTGGTGCAGGGAGGGTCTTTCTGCTGGGTGAATCTAGAGATTGCTCTAGAATGTGGGGTTGCCCCTTTAAGGCAGAGATGAGGCAAAATATTTTTTCTGAAGTTCGTGAGTCTTTGGAATATTTCATAAATTCATAAGCTAAGAAGTGACAGGTGAATGTGGGTAGTTAGGAATGTGGAGTTGTGATTACAATAAAATCAGAACCGATCTGATTGTAATCTGATTAGATTGTGGAGTAGGTTTAAGGGTGAGTGGTCTACTAATTCCTGTACTTGTACAGAAGACATAAGGATGTGGAGAGACTGGAGGAGAAGGCATTATTCTGTCGTGTGAATAGATTGTGTTTATAATAAACTTTGAAGGGCTTTCCTAGAGTAAGATGTGTGTAAAATGATGAGAGGCACAGAGAGGGTAGACAGCCAGAACCTTTTCCCTGGGTGGAATTGGAGGGCATAGCTTTACGGTGAGAGGGGAACGTTGAATGGAAATGTGCAGGGCAACTTGTTCACCCAGAGAGTTGTGAATGTGTGGAATTCTCTGCCACAGAGGGCAGTGGAGGCCAAATCACTGGATGGATTTAAGAGAGAGTTAGATAGAGCACTAGGGACTAGTGGAATCAAGGGACATTGGGAGAAGGGTTATTGATTGTGGATGATCAGCCATGATCACAATGAATGGCGATGCTGGCTCGAAGGGCCGAATGGCCTCCTCCTGCACCTATTTTTCTATGTTTTCTAAGTATTTTTACACAGAGGGTGGTGGAGGCAGATACGATTGTGGTCTTTAAGAGGCT